>NW_027266269.1:24139736-24427236 GCF_022045235.1 Haliotis cracherodii
GCCCATGTTTGTTGCTGATGTTAACATCTGCTCCCTTGTGTATCATCCTCTGCACATTGTTTTCGGTAATGTTAGCTGACATACACGCCAATTGTAGAGCTGTTGACCCGTTTGGAAAAACAGTGTTAGTTTTTTCTACATACAGGGTCTTGCTGCATGGTTTGTTCACATCATCAGCTTCACTGATGATCTTCTCGAGACATTCCCATTGCCCTTTCACACACATATAGTGCATGAGAGTTAGACCGTCGCCGTTGTTCTCGTTCAGTTGGTTGCAGTGTATCATCAGCAAGTCCAACATCTTCGAACTCATAACTCCTCGCAGGTAATATAGAGAACTGAAACCAAACTCATCTCGCACGTTGACGTCAGCTTCAGCTTCCAAGAGAATCTTGAGAAGACGTGGCATATTTACCTTTTCCTTCATGTCTCTTCGCCTACACAAGCAATGTAAAGCTGTGTTACCAAACCTGTCAGGCATGTTTACATATTGTTTGCACGCCATTAATGACAAAATGCTGGTATTTATGTCGTCACTTAGACACAAGTAGTGGAGAGCCGTGCGTCCGAACCTGTCTGTGGTATTGATGGGGACTCCCTGGATCAACAGTTCATGAGCTGTGGCCATCATCAGGTTGGTGCACTGAGCCCAAAATTTGTTCTCCTAAAACATACATGTGTTGATCAGACAATAGTATAAGACACATTCATTATGTGCATAACCTGATCACTGTTTGTCAAATATTTTTTGGTATACTAGATTATGTTGCGTGACTAACCACTAAGATAATACTTACACAATGTAACAGTTTCCAGGAGCCGATTATATAGCGTAGCATGATTAATGTAATATATAGATGATATGTAATATAACTCAAAGAAAAACAGGTTAATACAATGTCAGAGTTTGACCTATTTATAGGAGTCTAGAAGAGTATTTATGCATTGGACAGCCTTGTCTTGCAGAACAACTATGCATAACAGTAATACAAACTGAACAGTAATACAAACCTGATGCGTTGAACTCATTGGAACAAAGGAAAAGGAATCACAGTTAATTGATCAGGTAATATTCTTCTATAAATACAGTGACAAACTTACCACAAGACGATCGCTCTGCAAACAATATGCAATCCAACCTTTTCTGTTATGTCTGCATAGATCTGCGCCGCTCTCCACAAGGATGGATATTTCCGAATTTTCATTCATTTTGCCTTTGCACAGAATATGAAGTGCTGTATTTCCATCAGCATCAACCTTGTTGACATCAGCACCGAGTTTTACGAGCATCCTTATGAAGTATCCATGAACTTCGCACTTCGCATCTTTGTCAGCAGTATTGACAGCCATGTGTTGTCTGTTAGCTGACTCACTTGCAGGAAGATAATCTTCCTTTAAATCTGTACGTAGGCCTATCTCTCCATCATTAAACTCAAAAAACATAGTTGGCCCATCTTTGTCAGCAGTATTGACAGCTATGTGTTGTCTGATGACTGACTCTGTACGTTGGCCTATCTCTCCATCATTAAACCCCCAAAACATATTTGGAATGTTAGAGCCAGTATCATCGAAGCCACTGCCTGCCTCACAGGCTCTATGAAGTGCTGTCATTCCAACTTTATCGGTGATGTTGACATCAGCACCATGCTTGTGGAGTAGTTCAATAACCCGGACTTCGGCACTTCTCGATCTGCACTGTCTGTGAAGTGCTGTCCATCCATATTCATCAGTGACATTCACATCAGCACCATTTGTGACGAGTAATTCTATAACTTGGAAGTCATTTTCATGTCGAATGTCAAGTTCCTTTTGTAAGGTATTGTCCGTCAGATCATATACTATGATTTCATCCACTCGCGAACATGCCAAGTGCAGTGGTGTCATTCCATCTTCATTAGTTACATTGATGTCAGCTCCATGGTTGATGAGCGACGTAACAAGGCGGATGTGTTTATTGACACCAGAACATGCAGAGTGGAGAGCTGTACCTCCATCTTCTTTGATGGTATTTACATCAACACCATGTTCAACAAGTAGGTCAATAACACGGACATCTAAACTGCTTATAATGCACATGCTCTGAAATGCTGTCATTCCGTTTTCATCAGCAATATTGACATCAGCACGATTTGTGAGCAGCAACTCGACACAACGGACATCAATATTTTTGGAATTCAATATTGTGTGAAGCATTGTCCTCCCCTTGTCATCAGTCGAATTAACATCCGCACCATGTGTGACCAGTAGCTCAAGTACACGGAAGTCTTCGCGATTTATGCCTGATAAGATAAGTGCTGAGTACCCACCTTTATTTGTGATATTAACATCAGCACCATGTGTGATGAGAAGTTCAATAACACCTTCATCCTTATGTGTAATCATATATAATCTGTGAAGTAGTGCTGAATTTCCATTCCCATCAACAGCATTGACATCAGCTTCATGTTTGAGAAGTAGCTCAACAACACGGATGTCTACTTCATATTTACCATTGACTAGAAAAAGAAGTGCCGTCATTCCATTTAGTGGATTGACAACATTGACATCAGCACCATTAGTTAAAAGTAAGTCAATGACACGAAAGTCAACGTCAGATCTGCCACACGCTGTATGAAGAGGTGTTCTGCCATTGTCGTCTGGTATGTTGAGATTAGCCTTGTGTTGAATGAGAAGATCGATTAGACCAATGTTGACATCTGAAGTTGCGCAAGCTCTATGAAGAGGTGTTCTGCCATTGTCGTCTGGTATGTTTAGATTAGCGTTGTGTTGAATGAAAAGATCGATTAGACCAATGTCAACATCTGAAGTTGTGCAAGCTGAGTGAAGTGGGGTCTGCCTGTTTTCACCAATCATATTGACATCCGCACCATGTCTGACAAGTATCTCACAAACATGGGTGTTGATACAAAGTTTCAAACATGCCAAGTGAAGTGGTGTATTTCCTTCTGTGTCGGCAATATTCACACCAGAGTCGTGCATGACCAGTAGCTTCACTAGACGGACATCTGCACGTTCTCCTTCACATGCAAAATGGAGTGCAGTTTTTCCATCTTTATTGACAATGTTGACATCAGTACAGTGTTTGATGAGTGCCTCAATGACACAGACATCCATACTGATATTCTTGCATTCTAGATGAAGTGCTGTGGTTCCTGTTCTGTCTGCTATCTTCACATCAGCCCCTTTTGTGAACCCTGCTTCAAATGGATGTGTAGCTCTTTTTTCACTGTTGACTACGTAAAGTGATTTTCTTTCTCTCCGATTTTCGAGTCCATATTTAATGTCTGCATCTGACAGATACCTAATAATATCGGAATCCACACTATTTCCGACACACAATAAGTAAAGTACTGTTATTTCATTAGAATAAGGGACATTGATGTCAACAGATTGGGTGCTGAGATGCACAATATCCCTCGCATCTAAACCTGCTCTACATACTCTCACGATTGACCTGCGACTTTCATTATCAGGTACGGTGATGTCAGCATTGGGGGGTATCTGTAATTTTAGAATACAGATGTCTCCACTATTGTCCTTACATGCTTTGTGAAGAGCTGTATCTCCTGAGCTATCTGTGATATTGACATCACAATTACTTTTGAGAAGAACTCCAAGAACGCTGACGTCCAACCTGTTTGCCTCACATGCTACATGAAGAGCTGTCCTTCCTTTTCTATCAACCATGTTGACACTAATACCCTGTGTAAGGAGTAACTGGATAAGATGGACGTCTATTCTGTCTGCCTCACAGGCTAAGTGAAGTGCTGTCTGCCCAGTTCTGTTTCTGACATTCACATCAGCACCCATATCTAACAATGTTTTAACAGATGAAAGGTTAGAAACATTCGCAGCTGCAAGCAGTAGAGTTTCCTCGAATACGTCACGGACGTCTATGACATTGGTAACCTGAAAAGGTTAAAAGATCAATGCAGCTAAAACTGAAATTAAAAAACGCCAAAGCCAGAAGATAGTCCGTCTCAAGTGGCTTCTGAAACAGATTTAATTGGAAGCAAAATAGTGATGACATACTGTGTGAATGGATCATTGAAAATAAGTGATGACACCATGTGTTCAAGAAAATGGTAAGCATGTCCTGAAGTTATCGTACTGAAAGGCCTTGTAGTGAGAATGACACAGAGACCATAAATACGATTCATTTCCATATGAACAGCATTGAAAAAGCACCATCATGAAAATGGATGTATTTTTATCCGGGCTTAAGTCATATGAAAATATGTAAGTGAATGAGTGATATATGATGTTCTGGACGAAGCATGAAGAAGAACAGCTTGTCAAAACACATTCCTAAATTTTATGTGAGCGAAATCGCGAAAAGGCAACAAATTGCGTGCACATCATGTTAAACGTGTTTTGTTCCACGGGAAGCATGCAGAATAAGGCTATAAAAGTTAGACTTGTAAACGCCACATCACTTGTTGCTGCAGATGTAAAGGGTACGGCATGGCATGGTGTGCTGTTCTCTGACGAGTCCCGTTTTCATTTACGGAATGCTGACGGTCGACTGCGAGTGTGGCGTCAACGTGGAGAACAATAATGTGCCTCTGCTTCCATGGCCAGCCCTGTCACCCGATCTATCGCCAGTTGAACATCTATGGGATTACCTGGGTCAACGCCATTCACGTCGTCCGCAAGTACGGAACCTGAGAGAACTTGAAGATACACTACGTCAAGAGTGGAATGCCCCAGAACAACTATTCGCAGACTTATTCGATCGATGAGAAGACGTTGCATGGACTGTGTTGCTGCCAATGGCGGACATACCAGATATTGACATTCTAACCCTATGTGTCTTCCTTACACTGATGACCTAAATGTAATTACTGTGTGATATTCCTGTTTCCTTTGTCGTCTTTCTTAATAATCCGTCTATGTCTGTTCTAATTAAAATCTGTCATGATCATTGCTCAAGTTGTTTTTGTAATATTTCAAGATTTATTGCTGGTGCGTTTAAAATGGTGTTCAGTATATTAAAAAATGTTAGACGAAACAGGATATGCCATACTATGCAGCCAAAGCATATTTGGATATTTGGAGTTCACACAACCGTGAATGGACAAAGAAAGTTCACACGATGTGAACAATTTTTTGTGAAATTGATCGTGTGCACTTTTGGTGGAACAACTTTCCGGGGTTTCCCCAATATTCTCGATCGGTGTTTACGACAAACTCGTTTTTCTATTTTCATTTTAATACCTGCATTTATCAGCAATATATTTAATTTACTATTTTTGCCTGGTCTTGTAACATTTTATCTGACTTATAAATAAATAAATGCTTTGGTTCTGGTGATTGATGTCGTCTAGCTGCTACATGAAACAAAATGGATTGTCCTTGCTGTGATTTGGATATGGAATGGCTATCTTTCAATACTCATACTACAAGTGAAGAAAATTAATTCTGTAAAATTACTGAGGTGAACGAAATTGATTTGTTGAGCGATGCTGACTTTGATGCCTTGTTTTCGGAAATGACAGGAATCTAGCACCAATGAAAATAATGTCGTACCTGCTCAGATGTTGCCGCTGACAGAGCAAACGCGACTGCTCCAACCATTCGATACGTGTCAACCACTTACACCTCTCGGCAGTTTAGTCCCAACCATTCACCACTGTAACTTTTGAATGATTAAATCGCATCTTTTACTAACACATGAAGTTTAGGGGTGCCTTATTATTTTTCTTTTCAGAAAGCATGTATTTTCCCAAAAGTATTTTAAAACCGGGATGTCAATATAAAGATATGTTCACGCTCATGTATATTTGCCCCACCCAAGGGTTAATTAAAACCTACCTCAGCACTTGAATGCAAGCCTTGGAAAGTTCTCACAAATTCTTCAAATATGTGTTTGCAAACTGTTTCATCATGGCAGATATCATATTGTAGAACACGAAAATCCTTTGTGAGGGCCCTTGTTAGTTTAGGAACCAGATACTTTAGTACAGCTTTCTTTGAGACATGTATTCGAAGGTAGTTTGGGCTTTCATCCTCTGCACATACGTCACTCATTGGATCTTCCCTCCTCATTCTTTGCAAGATGAATGGTATGTTGCAGTACTGTATGATGAACAGAGGATCATCCCTTCCGATACCAAAGGCAACACTCTCATATATAGAAGGGTGGGTGAACACAGTTACGCCATTAACATGTTTCACATAGCTGCCAAACAGAATTCTCTCGGCAGCTCTCATTTCTCCCCGTTTGTCATCATTTTCAACTTCATCAACATCAAACTTCCCATTGTTGATTATCATTTCTTTAAAAAACATGTTTGTGTGTTTCTCCAAAAGAAGAACTTTGATAGTTTGACCCAGGAACTCAAGAGGGTTTTGAAAGAATTCAATAATGTTTACGTCTGTTCCCCTGTTTTTTAGTTCAACAAACATCTTACAACAATGAGGAAAACCATGTGGACCAGTATGTGAACACACTGTTTCCCGGTCAATCTCTCTCACATTGACTTTGCCTTTATCCAAGTGCATGTTGAGAATGTACAGACGTTCATTGTACAGAAACGAATCCTGGTCACTCAGATTAAACCATCTACCAAAAATGTTTTCCTCGTGCTTTCCAAAATGTCTTCGAACTTCCCTGAAAACGTTTTCTCTACCTATAAATATATAGGCTTCTGTATCTTGATGACTTTTCCTTTCCTGTACATTAATAATGAATTGTTTCCACGTACTCAAGGCAAAAGGGTCGTATGCAAATGGTCCACAGACATCGTTAAGCATAAACAGAGTCTTTCCCTCAGCAAATGAATGTACTGTATCATAATCCTCTGGTTGATTGAGTACACAAACATTCCACCCTCTCTCTTTCATCTCCTTCAGGATCAGGTAGCCTAGAGTTGTCTTCCCCTCTCCAGGGCTGCCAGTTATTGGTATCCATTTCACACCTGATATCAGCTGTTCGGCAATTTTGTCAACAGCTGATATTGTTATCATATCCTCAGTAAATGACTTGATTTCATTGGCGGTGTTATCTGAAATTTAGAGAGCACATATTTCACTATCATCAACTTACACATAATTGGGTTATAATATGCCTATAATTCAACAATTATTTGGCTGCTCAAAGACAGCAATGTTTTTTCACAAGGCTTGAATAGTCACAAAGTATGTTCTCACCGTTCTTACGACAAACATGTATGTAACTACATTACTATAATTAAGCTGTTGTCAGTTAGCATTTTTCATGTCAACTTAGATTGTTCATCCGTAACCTTGTCTGGCGCCCGGTATTAAGGGGCTAAAACAAGGACTGGTTGGCTCTGAGTCTGGTATCTCAGTGAACTAGCACTATAAATCGCCATCAGTCTGGACTAATACAAGCAGAAACACACACACACACACACACACACACACACACACACACACTATATATATATATATATATATATATATATATATATATATATATATATATAGCTTTAGATTGCTTTTTAGATTAGTCGATAAAACAGAGACACGATTTAAAATTTAAAATTCCCCTCATACTCACCACACAGTTTGATAAAGCGTTGCCTTCTGCAATCGTCTGTAAATGAAACAAGAAACAATAGTATCAGCATTGTTAGATGCGCTTACATGACATTGGGTCATCTTACATTGACATTCTAAATACAAGAATGCAGATTACTTAAGACATTTTCAGAAATTAGCGTTAGATTACCATGAAATATCTCACCTGTAGGATGGGTATTTTGATCGCCCGTTTGTACTGTACCAATAATCCCTAAGTTGAACACACTTCTTTCTCCTGGAAACAATAAACTACAAATGACCAACAGTACAAAATACAGAATGGGTGAGGGAGTGAGTATGTTTTACGCCACTTTTAGCAGTATTCCTGCAATATCAGTTGACGAGGCATACTGCATATGCCTATCCCAATGGCGATCTAGGGGAATTTATCCTGCTCCATTCGCAGTGCCTGGCCAAGTTCAGCCAAAGTGGTCGGCAGTCTATGACGTTGACACACACGTCTCTCTATCAAGTCCCAGACGTGTTCAGTGGAGGAGAGGTTTGGGCTCATAACATTCTATGGATGTTGTGCCAATGGAGACGAGAACTGACGGTGAGCACGGGCGTTGTCGTCCTGAAAGACAAAACACAGACCCACTCTTTGCAAATGGGATAACAAAGAGTGTCAGTGTGTGCTCTTGCAGTTGAACCTGTACTACAAACTGTGAAACATTGAACGTCTTGGACACTGTACGCCAATAGCCTGTAGATGCATCGCCAGTTCATACACAAACCACGAATGACATCAAGCCAATTCCAACAGTATGATAAGCAGAATCAGTATGACTGACAGAAAAAAATGGTCCACAGAGATTAATCTATATTCCTTGAAGGGGTCAAACTCAGGAATGAAACTCTAGGCATGTGTGGCTACTGTGTGAGGAAGGTCCAAACTATATATTCACAACATAAATTTCTTGAATAAGATGTTTGTCATCAAGAGATACCTTTGATCTAATACTTGGAATCTGACATTTATATCTCATGATCCCCTACCTTTTTTAGAGCACGCTATTGGTGATGTGGAAGACATTTCCAAATTTGGCGCATCAGTGTCAAAAATGGTGTCCGATGAAATTCCCTGTTTCAACGTGAACCATATGTTTTTTCAGGTGAACAAATGAACAATTGTTTATGATGGGCGACACCTATGGGCCAGGATATGCTCAGGTTTTTGTGAACACCTGATCTCACACTATTTGATTTCTTCATAAACACATGCTCATGATATAGTTTGAATCCTACAATCAACTGTTTCTGGCAGAGATTTCTTATGAATATGACGAAGGTGTTGTCGCTATTCATTACATACTATGCACTAACACTTAATACACTGTAATAATACTTCAATGTTAGTAATATCTAATATCTTTTTGCATGGACCATCGTCGCTGTCATGAGATCTTGTTGACCAAGTCACCTCACATCACTGCCTGTCGCTTAAGCTTTAAAAAACAATCATTGAGGTTTTCTGAAGCTAAAGTTGGGAGGAAAGCGTGTGATGGGTGGGCCCTTTGACCCAGTAATGCAAGATAAGTATACAAATGTAAAAATATAAAACATATTTAGATTTTACAAAAAGTTTTACTTATCCTGCATTACTCCTTAATATACTCTTCAAAAAACGAAACGCAATACAGACATGATTGGTCATTTTAGCAAAGTTAGCGGAGACCAAGAGGTGCAAAATGAAGAGGTTTAATGTGCTATTGTGTCAGTGACAAATTTCCCCGATCAAAATTATCACAACGACATGCAAACCATGAGTCGGGAAACATGTACGATTCGGAAAAACGCACCCAGTGCATTAAGAAAAGGGACATGGACTATGAACGGTATTAAAGTGCAGGGTTTTTTATTGCCTGGCATCTGCGTTAATCAGTGACAGTTCAACAACATGCCAAGATTAACAGAAGTGCAAAGAAACAATATCATAGGCCGCTTGCAGGCAGGGGAATCCCGATCAGCTGTAGCCAGGGTTTTCAATGTAGTGCCCATCACCATCACAAGGCTTTGGGATCAGTTTCAACAGCATGGGTCAACACGAGATCGGCCAAGGTCGGGCCGACCAAGGGTTCCCACCCCCGCCCAAGATCGCTACATCTGACTACGCCACCTATGTGAAAGGACGACCACAGCCACCTAAATAGCATATCAAATACCCGGACTGCGTAGAATCTCCGACCAGACTGTACAAAACCGTTAAAGAGCAGCAGGTCTACGAGCAAGACGAGCTGACAACATCATCAACAACGGCTGCATTGGTGTCGTCAACACAAGGTATGGCTTGCGATGGAGAGATGTCTGGTTCAGCGACCAATCAAGATTTCTCCTCCGTCGAGTGGATGGAAGAGCTCTGGTCTACAGACGTCGGGGAGAACATTACGCCGCGGAAACTGCGTACAGGAAGTGGACATGTTTGGTGGGGGTAGCGATATGATGTGGGCGACTATCAGTCATCATGGCAGGACAGGTTTGGTCCATATCCAGGGCAATATTTTGGCTCAAAGTTACATCAACGGATTTCTCCTACCACACGTCCTCCCAATTGCAGCCAGCAGGACAACGCTCTAACGCCTCCAGCACGGATCACAAGAGCCTGTCTACACAACAACAACGTTTATGTTCTCCCCTGACCCTCCAGATCCCAGATTTGAACCCTATAGAGCACCTGTGGGATGAATTGGATAGACGGCTATGCCGACGTCAACCACGACCCCAGACGTTGCAGCAGTTGGCTTGTGCATTGCACAACATTTTGGCTCAATACCTTGTACAGTCCCTCTCATAAATGTATTTTCCTACCTCACACAAATCTGGCTTTGGGTTTCTTTTTCTTTGAAAAGTATATATCTGTATCGGACGGTTCAGAGGCGGGTATATGTTCAAATGTCCAAAAACCTCAATAATTAACACAAAAAAACATCAAATGTTTGTCAGTGATCCATGAGGTGGAAAAACTCCATAACGGTAGGGTTAGTTCAATCTTGTTTCCAGATGTAACATAAGAATTAAAGGGAAACACCCTGTACACACCTAGTAATAAAGAATAATAGCGAAGGCTTAAATCTTTACCCACTGTGTCAAGGAGCCAAAGACTGAACAAAAAGACTTGTCCTCATTTCTTCCATTGGGCGTGTCTCATACGACCTTTGCGAGAAGTAGACTGGCTCCATATAAGGCGAATTCATTATTTGTGTTGAGGGTTGGTTGCCTGCTGGGCTACTACCAGAGGGCCGAAACTGTGCACGCCTTCATCCTGCTTAAGAGTCACATAACGAAGATTATGACAAGTGAAAACTGTGTCTGACCTCCAAAAACATCTTTCCATGATCGTTTTAATAGAACAATGACTATGTAATGCCATGTTAGAGGCTAACACTCTGATCCCGTGAGGATTATTTGCTCCCAGTGGGTCCAGTTTGGCGATCTCATAAGCCTGAAGGATGACTGTCCGTAACCAAAGAGAAATGGTGTTGTGACTTACTTCAGTGGTGGACGCAGGAGAGACGCGTATGTATAACTGTTTCCCCTAACCACGCCTAGATTTTGAGCGACGCATGAAAATTCGTAGTGTTTGTACCAGGCATAAGAGGAGTTCACTGTCATCTTCAACTCCCTAAATCGTCTTTATTGGTGGGATAGTGAAGGAACGATCAGGGAGGCCTGGTAGATTTTTTTCTATAAATTCCCAGCACAAACCGAGATCTAACCGCTCTGTGCGTACCATGCAACTCTCTCACCTGTGCCGCAGTGGCTTAAGCCAGGAGAAATATTGTTTTCTTGGCAAGGTAAAAAAAGGAGAAGGCATAGAGGGGTCGAAAGGGAGGGGGGCTCGCAAACCTCGGAGGACCATATTCAAGTCAAGCAGGAGGACGGAATTTGGCCTTCTGATACTCAAGCCTAAATGAGCGTAAAAGGTCCTGAATTTCGGGACCTTGGTAATTTTGCGATCCTCCAGAACTGCCAACACTGAGTTAAGTGCTATCAAATATGTAGTAATGGTGCTACCTGTCAAGGGTTTTGTGGTAACGCTGTCTTAGGTTCTTGATTTTTTTCCTTGCAAAAAGTTTTAATAGATCCCCATCGTATTATGTGATAGCATTAGCTGCCCGTGCCCAAAAACTCTTCGCACTTATACACACTTTTGAGAAGAAGCAAGCGTGCAGACGAAATCTGTCTGGCATCGGGTGAGGCAATTTGATGTGAGGGTGGATTAGTAGGTTCGACCACTGTGGGAGGCATAGTGGATCATCTTCTCCTAGATTTCATAGCTTGATGAACCAGTCTCTCGCCGTCCACCAAGGCGTGATCAAAATCAGAGCAAGATTCCTTGTCTCTATGATCTTTTGTATCACCTTGGAAAGTAGAACAGGAGGCGGAACTATCCAGAATGAACTGTCCAGAATGAACGCTTCTAACTCCAAATTGTTTATGTGGCACTTTTGATGAGTGCCAAACCACAGAACTCTGGCTGTCTGGCCTTTGAGGTTTGCATCCCACCCCTCAAAGGAGGCCTCTACAGACAGATGTAGTTCCGGGGTTAACCTGGATAAGGAGACACCTCCTAAAACTCCTCCTAAGACATTCGACAAGAGTCCACCAATTGAGGAATGGCCTCAGACGGACTGGTAGAGTGATGGCCTTGAGTTGATCCTGACACCTGATGTAAGGAATCAGGAATTGTTGGAATGGACGCAGTTGTAAGCAGCCCTGCTTGTTAAGTCATGTGTTGAAGTTAGCAACTCTAGCAACACTTGCTACTGGCGAAGTGTACATGATTGGTACAGAGCAGGTAGCAAGTGGAATAGAAGTTTTACCCATCTGTCCCTCGGTACTGATAGGAGGTCCTGGTCTGTCTGGAACAGGCCTCCTATGAACTGAAGCTGCTAGGTCGGAGTTAAATCTGACTTTGCCTCGTTGATTACCCACTATTTGAAGTAGTAGCCGTTTGATAAACTCCCGATGGCGTACTAACGTTGGTGTGTCTCGATGACACACTAGACAGTCGTCTATGTACGACTCCAACCAAATGTGCCTCAGGTGTAGAAATGTCGCTTTAGGCTTCATTATTCGTGTAAATAACCACAGGGCCACCGAAATGCGAAATGGGAGGACTGCCCATTGGTAGTGTACCCAATTGAACAGGAATCTGAGGAACTTGTGGTAGGAGGAAAGGATAGGCATATGCAGGTAAGCATCCTGCAAGTCGAGGCTGATCAGGGAGTCGAACACATTGATGCTGTGTCTGAGCAGTCTCAACACGGTGAGGCGGACGCATCAGATAACGTTTTTTGAGGGATTGTGAATCATTCGCATTTTGACCATCATCCTTTGTATGTCTACACCCAAACTATGAGCCTGATTTGCTACCGAAGAGGCATGAATAGGAAAATCATCTTTCCTGAACTTTGGTGGTTTAGAGCATGTGTGAGTCTTGAGAAATCCTCATCCAGTGCCCCTTCCATATCTGTCAACATCGGATCCATCGGATTTGATGTGGGATGTGACCAAATGGTATCCTTCTTATCAACCCCTTAACCAGGGGAAGGCGCAACTGACACAAGACGGTCTGCTACCCACTCAGGCATTTGTTTCTAAGCTGAGATGCGTATTCCTCTCCTCTATCTGAAGGCTTTGAAGAAACGCCTGGTGATAAGGACTCATGTGACGATATCCACATACTCGCTGGAGTATTGGTGCAAACCAAAGATGAATGCGTTGTAACAGAATGCGCATCAGGCAGCTGGTAAATGTTAGACACCAGCGTAGGTGTAGGTGCTAATGCATGCGCAAGATTTGAAGCTGGCGCTGCCGTCTGGTACATAGTCGCAGGCGCTGGGTACAGATGTGCCATAGACTGCTGCCACATGGATGGCATAAAATTCTGCATCCAATTGCTGTTCTGGTACAGTGCCAACGGCTGGGCGTACAACTGCTGCGCTTCCGGATAAGTAGGTGGAACAGCGCTAAGGTGATCATGCGTTGCTGACGTAATATTCTGATGTAATCATAGATCAGCCTGGGGGTAATAAGGCCCTGCTCTCAGTGCAACCCCTTGAGAAACAACGCCCATCTCTGTCGGCTGGAACATGGCTTGTGTCTGCGCTACCCCAATCAAAGCATTATGAGAGACATGCGCTTGGTCGAAGGGGTCGTAGCACTGGAAGCGCCTGACACCTGAAAATTAGAAGCAGGTATGATACTTACAGTGGCCTCCGACCTTGGAGTGAGTGAGTGAGTATGGTTTTACGTCGCTTTTAGCAATATTCCAGCAATATCACGGCGGGGGACACCAGAAATTGGCTTCACACATTGTACCTATGTCGGGAATCGAACCCAGGTCTTCGGCGTGACGAGCGAACGCTTTAACCACTAGGCTACCCGACCGCCCCTCCGACCTTGGAGGCGGGTGAATGTCTGCAGTCACTTGTATGGAAGACATATTACCAACCGAAGATGATGTTTGCGTAGTTATGACAGAAGGATGTCAGATGCTCGCATCCTGCTGCTGTAACATCTTCCTCGCAACACGACGGGACTTTAGCTAAATACGTTTGTAAGTGACCTCTCTATAAATAGCAAAACTCGATGGAGATAGAGGTGAACAAAAATTACATTTCAAGTTAGAAGAGCAAATCTGTGTGCAATCCAAACAGCGTGGATGAGGATCTTCGGAAGATTTTTCTCACGCACAAGCATATGTTACGCTAATGCGGAGTTGTTGATTGATAGGGAGTGAAGAATTGACATAGAATTATACAAATATCTATCGGCAAATATTTGAAGGTGTATACAATAAAATGATACACACAAACGCCATGTAACGCCAAAGCTACCAGTATTTAAGTTCCCATAAATATGTCATAAATATGTAGCTACGAACTGCAAACAAGTTGACGACACTTGCAGGTAAACAATTGTAAACACAAATTCAAAATGGCGGGAAACAACGAGCCACGTGGCGGGGAAAAGACAAAGTCTTTTTACACCAAAATAACCCACATATTATTACACAAAATAGTGAAGGTAATATGAAAGGATGAAAAAATCGCAGATAAAATTAAGCTAATAGCCGAAGCTAAGGGTCTAAAAAAATCCAATCTGAAGAGCTCAATCTGAGAGACGTCCGTGCTGTTACGCAACATTCAGTGATGTGAGGTGACTTGATCATCAAGGTCACATGATCATCAAGGTCACATGACAGCACCGATGGCCCATGCAAAAGGCAGGAGTGAAAGCAAAAACATTTTTTTCTCCACCCAAGGCCATCATTGAGCGCTGTCTTTTGTTGTCATTGGTAAGCAATGAATGAATTAAGGAGTACTGCAGGATAAGTAAAAAGTTATCTCTTTCAACTTTGCTGGACAGTATAACTTGGAACCTGTTCACCCATGTCAAGATACTGTTTGGTGAAACGCGTTGGACTCTTAGACGAAAGCGTTTTGTAACAATAAGTATCTTAAGTGAATGAATGATTGCCACAGCATACAATATTCTATCCGACCGTTTTTTCATCATATAGAAGAATATGTGTTGCCAGGTTTTAAATGACCCGTGAAGATTCCGGGGTAGAATAGGTCTTGCCGTAAAAGGTGTCTATGCTTGTCGTAAAAGGCTAACGGGATCGAGTAGTCAGGCTCGCTGACTTGGTTGATGCATATCATCGATCCCAATTGCGTGGATCAATGCTCATGATATCAATCACTGGATTGTCTGGTCCAGACTCGATTATTTACAGACCGTCATATAGCTGGAATATGGCTGAGTGTGGCGTAAAGCAACAAGCCAAGCAACCACTCAACCAGGTCTTAAACTGTTAAATCATTCATGTATTTATGCTTTTAATACAAATACACAAGAAAATGAACATTTAGCCAAAACACAAACTGCTTACCGTATAAAATCAAATAAGAAATATAGTGTTCTTTAACGTGCGGTTACTTGCAGGGTACTGACTACACATGATAAATAATACTTTGTTCCAAAAGAGTACACAAAGTCGCAGTAAGTGGTGTACATTTTATATGAGTTAACAGAGCTGATAAACAAATGTTACCAATGACCACAGACTGGTCACGAAATGCGACATATCATGCGACAATTAACCTACCTTGGTTCACTGGTTCCATGGCTGCTTTGGACGTGGTCAAACCTGGAAGGAAACCTGGAAATTATTTATCCCAGATACGTGCATGTTTAACAAAAACTGCAATTTGAAAATGCAAAACTAAAACAATGAAAACGGAAATGGCAAATTTTCCGTTTTATTTCTTTTCGGGGTGCAAATTGTGTTTGTAACCATGACAATAATTGCCAAATGATGATGTGGGCCTTTAGTAGCATTGAATCAAAAACAGACTGTATACAAATCGCATGGGATTTTTTTTATGCATCAAATATCTTCAGGAATGAAAAGTTTAATAGACAATTGTGGGGACAAATCTATGTTTGAAGCAATTGTTCATTTAAACGTAAAACATCTATTTTGACTTGTTTACACTTCGATGTGACTGAAAGCTCTATGTTGTGAGTGGAAACTTCTGACTACCTTGACCTTTGTCGATAAATCTAGAAAAATAGGTATTCAGATAACACACAAAATTTATATAACGCTTCCATGTCCAATGTTAAAACATTGTTATAAAGTTTTATTAAACGTCCTGTTGAACGTTATTTCAAAATGTTATTGAAACCTTTAGAAACAACATTTCCATTATATCAAGGTATCCGTTAACGTATGAATGTATATGAACTTGACTCCAGTGGTTATGTTCTTACATTACAGGACAGCCTCCGTGGTTTAGTGGTAGAGCGTCCGCCCATGCGGCATGATATTTCAGTGTGCTAGCACTATAAAACAGCATTAGCCCGGACTAGTACAAGCAGCCATACACACATAATAATAATCTTGGACACGACGTTAAACCTAATTTCACTTCACCTCACACGCTGCATGTGTAAGCTTATGAAAATAGTTTGGCGAATATGGCAAAAACGCGTACAGTCCATTGACTTATGTCCCATGCTGTATTAATCTTCACAAAATTAATGTTCCTAACTTAAATAAAACAACGCGTAAGTTCTGTATGACTTGGCGGTAGAGAACTCCACAAATTGTTTCTCATATGTTTATTTACAGCACTAACAACTCGAATGACATGAGTCATATCAACAAAATCCGATAAATACCAGCACTAAAATAATAACATATAACATGAATAAACATGTCAAGTCATTGTTAAATTCCAAATGAGGGAGTCTGAATAGGAGAGCTTATAGTTAGCTCCGTTACTTTGGACCCTTTTGACTTATTAGTTATCCTAGTAGTAGTTCTAATCAGCCTAACTAGATTGGACTTTTCCATTGGAGAAGAAGAAGAAATTTGATTTATTAAAATGTCCTTTGCTGTTCAAGTACAATTACATGGAGTTTCTTAGCAGAGTGTGAACAATTCTCAGTAAAACACTGTATAAAACAACAGTTAAGCTCCTATGTAACATTTAACTAAATTAAAAAACAATCACACATGTATATGCCATACATACATTAATGCATACGCACGCACGCACGCACGCACATACATACATACATACATACATACATGTTTACGTTTATCTGAACCCACGACAAAAAAGTCAAACTGCTGCGATGTCGCATTGTCATGCTTGGTCAATTTTGAAATCCTTTGTGAGGACGACAACGCGACACTGCAAGAACGCAACACTTGTATGATTTCATAGTGTTTCCTTGCCAGCGGTATTACGAGGCCCATCACCTGCATACAATCGCTATAACGCTAGGAATGCGCAACATGATAACAATAACTTCCTGCTACAAAGAAACTAGATGCCCTGCCATCTCTAGTTATATGTTCGAAAGAAACTGAACACATTATACTTACATACATAACCCCGGCGATCACGGAATTGATGAGTTTAGGATCTCACTCAACTCCAGGTTAGAATAGATCTTCAGCAACCCATGCTTGTCGTAAGAGGCGACTAACGAGATCGGATCGCTGACTTGGGTGTTTCTTTATGCAAGTTATCGTATCCCACTTACGTAGATCGATGTTCTGTAAACTCCATGCACTTGCATGCCGTGAACCCTTTGTTAAACAGTGGTCAAGCTGTTTTGTGTACTACCGTGGTCACTCAGACACCAGCATTAAGAAAACTTGCAGGCGCCATCTTTGTGAGAAATCTGAAAACCTGTGATGCAAAACACATCCGGGTGGCGTCACATTTGCTCACGCTCTCAACACAATGCACTTGGGTCCTTGCCAGAGTAGATTTGAATTGGTGAGTGAAAACAACATATATCCATGTCTGCACAGAATTAGGTCATGTATGGGTACAGATGTCAGTAAACGTGATACATTTTTTGTCATGTGTATTTGGTTTCAGAACATCCTGTTCTTTCCCTTGGTCATAGTATTATTCCTGTTAAGTCTTAAGCTCACCTTATGCAGACTTGTCATAATTATTATGCTTTTATTATTTACTCTCCTTGGTTGATGGATGTCATCGTATCTCAATTGCGTGGATCGATGCTCATGATGTCGATCACTGGATTTTCTGGTCCAGGCTCGATTATTTACAGACCGCCGTCATATAGCTGAAATGTTGCTGAGTGAGGTGTTAAACAACAAACACATAATTACTCTCTGTATGTCTTAAAGCTCACGTTGTAATACTTTCATTATGCCATGAAGTGGACTAGTATCTCTGAAGGTGGTGTATTCTACATCAACACATTTCCATCTGTCTTCCATCAAGTACTGGTTTCAATATTTGTTTGGTCTCAACATGTTATAAATAAGCTTTTATCATGTAAAAATAACAATCGAAGTCTTAGTATCAAATCATTAGTTAGCTTTACTCTTATCATTTGACCATAATCTGGGATGAACATCTACCCATTATGTTACTGAGGACAATAACTCGGGTTACTGAGGTCTTGCCATATATACTGAGTCAAATTAAAAACTTCACATTTTAAAGTAATCCCATATATGATATACAACGGACAAATGTATCAGAGAAGGTAATTTTTAATCATTAATGTCCAAAGAAGGATTTTAATTAACGGTGGTAACCATAATTTGTTCCAAGCCTCTACGGTATTCGGTAATAACATCAAAAGTCCCAAGCACGAGAATCTGATAGCACACAAGTTCAGTAGCGTGTATGGCCACCATGTGCGTTGACAACTGCCACACAACGCCTCCGCATGGACCTTGTGATGCTTTTGAACACAAGAGTGCGCAGACTTCTGCCAAGAGCATCCCAGACGTCTTTGATGGGATTGAGGTCGGGAGACCTTGACGGCCAGTCCATGACGTTGACTCCCGCATTCTGAAGGAAATTCCATGTCAAAATTGCTGTGTGGGGTCTGGTATTATCGTGTTGAAAGATCAAACCGGGTCCATGTGCTGCCATAAAAGGCAGACGTTCTGGTGCCAGTACCTGGTCGCGGTAAGCAGCAGCGTTGAGGTTGCTACGAATGACAAGAAGCCCGGAACGTGCATTGTCACAGAAATCACCCCACACCATGACACTTCCGCCTCGAAATCTGTCAACTTCCTGTACACAACACTGGGCGTAACGTTCATGACGGCGCCTCCACACCCTCGCCCTACCATTAGCAAATCGAAGATTGAATCGGGAATTATCACTGAAGACGACTTGTTTCTAATTCCTCTGAGTGTCGCTGTGCCCACAATTGAAGTCAAGCCACACTCATCTACTGTAAGTAAACCAAACACAGAAGTAAATGAACAACCGCCACATATATTTAAACTCAAAATAGACAGCATATCAAGAAAAAAAGACTGCTTATAGTAGGTAGAGTCACAGTGGGTTTACTCATTATTTGGTTAGGTAGTCTTTTACGGCTACATTCAACAGCCCCACAATTGCTACAAGCACCGTCAATAAGTTTTGACTAAGCAAAGTTGCAGTCTTGGCTAATAAATTCAAGAGCCAGGATACTATCCTCCCTATTATACCGGGAAGTGCAGACGCAGCTTTCCCAACAAGATTTGCTGAAGCTGCTCCTAATGCCTCTTAATGCTTGTTTATCCACTCATTTGCACTATCCGGATAATCTTTCGTCTTCTAAGTTATGCACTCATTCTGCAACACCACGTCTACTGAATTCATCATCTGCTTGGGTAAGTTTTGTTTTCTCATAAGCTATATGCTTGTTGGGTTCATGTAGCTGGGCTATATTATAGATGAGTGATCCCTGCATTGTTTGCATTGCCTTGTCAAGGCCTCGTTACTGTACTCCAAGGATGGTGCTTGAAATAAAGAATCATCAAAGGTGGCCAAAATGTCTTCAAGTCCATCTGAAGCCTCCTTTTGGTATGTCCTTCAATTATCTTTTTTCCATGGCAGCACAAAGTTCCGTCCGCACTGTTTGAAGAACCTTAGTGGTCTTTGCAGAAGAAATTGTTTGTGAGTTGTCATAGTCCACAAGACCTAATTCATTACGAATAAGGTTGATACCACCACAACGCTCAGCTATTGTAGACAATGCTGGGGTTTCCAAGTAGGAGAATGCATTAGATCAATATCTGGAGAGCCACACAGTCGCAATATTCCTTTACTATCTATTGTAAACTTGGAATAGTTATGACCAATAGGAGTAACATCTTTATTTTATTTTTAACATTTTTATCTTATTTTTAGGCATCATAATGATCATAAAGATTTATTGTCCCATAAAGTCTCTCCTTCAGCTGTAATAGTATCTGTCAGGTTATCTAGATTAATATAATCCATTTTTATATTAAACATAAGAAAACATAATTATAATGTAACAATGTCTTTGCAAATCCACAAAGAAGATTTTTGGGTCCATAAGACTCATACAATTTGTCAGTCTGTAACTATAACAAATAACCTGAGTACCATTAATCAGACTCAGACACGTATGGTTCGCTTTCCTAGTCCCGGTGCTCGTGGTGTGTTAGTTCCAGGAACTGCCTGACAAGTTTTTACAATTATTAATCATGTGATTCATAATCGAGTAGAAGTGACTAAGGAGGGTATGCCTAATCAACTATACAGTCAAGGCATGCGAGCATATCAACAGTGTGATGAGGTTAAAAAACTCCCGTCCGTAAGGCGTTGTCCTGAAGTAAATTTGGCCAAAATCTGGCTCCTGTTGAAGCATTGATCATTGGCTGAATTCCTTTCCTCGACGTATACGCTATGCCTCGACACCACAGATGATGACCAACCACAAGGTAGTGGTCAGAGAATAGAGAATGCTAGTGAGGGTGTTTACAAATAATGAAGAAGGCTGAAAGGGCCGGAAAAAATTTAACTTGTATTTGTATGTGATTATGGATGCGCAACCTTTTTTTTATATTATTATATTAAAAGATTTATTAATTATCTTTTTCCAAAAGAACCTCACTGTGCTATCATCTGCGGAAAATGGGTTGTGGTAAATCCGCTTTTATTCTCGATATTTTACATGGTCATTCTTACAATATTTTCTCACATATTATTATTTTGTACCCAACTATAAACGTTAATTAAACACATCTATCAAGAGATTGTGTAATGAAGGATCCTAAGGTGTACAAATTTGATTGAGGTGACCCTTTACAAGACTGTTTATGACTGTGTCATGACAAATTCAAAGGAGTAAAGAACTCACCAAAAAGAAAGATATGCTTTGATATTTAGCATTCACTGACCGACGTATGGAGCATAGTGTATGGGTGCTCATCAACGCAGTCCTGAAAGATATGAGAGAGCCCTGTTTCATTGCACGGACCGAGATTCATTTGAGGGATGTCTACGTGAAAATGATGTTCTGTCAGCAGAAACGAAACACGCTAAACGCATCCACTCGTCAGGCCGAAGATCCGGGTCCAGTACAATGTGTGAAGCCCATTTCTGGTGTCCCCCGTGGTGATATTGCTGGAATGCTAAAAGCGGCATAAAACCATACACACTCACTCATAACCAATCGACTAATGTTATATATTAGGATCAGTTGCATGGTGTTGGCCTCCTTCGAGTTCACCATGTTGGTATAAATATCTTACGTTTAATCTATCCAGAAATTTTTGTTCTTTACCTCTCCGCGGTGCTGAAGATTCAGAAGTCACAGATTTCATTTCAATAGCAACGATGGTTTCTTGTCAATTTATCATGTTACTTCATTATTTATGGATGATACAACAGCTGATAATCGTGTCACCCATTCCAATGATCTTAATCGATCTGATGTCATTTCAATCCCATACTGATATCCAAACAAGCTTGCTACCAATGTCGGGTTAAATCTTTGAACAATAGCTTGGTTACAATGGGCCCCTTTTTCACCATGCTTGATTGTAACATCCTGCTTTGTTTATAGTTTTGACATTTTCGTTTTGGTTTTTGACATTTTCGCTTCACATTTCAGCGACTCAATAGCTACTTGAAAGTACATTTTCCATGTTTTCGGTTGTTTTTATACATGGTGTATTGTATTAATTGTGTTAATTTGCTAAAGGTTACGATAAAAGAAAGTGAAACATCTAAATATGGAAAAACAGACTCCATGTCCCTTATGGGTCACCGTACCGGCGACCTCAACCACCAGATTCTCTTCCTCCGCCAACAAGGGGACGTAACCCACAGCAAACGGGTTGCCCAAATCCGTCACCTCTTACGACCAGCAATGGGGACACATTCTACTCCGAGTCCCCAAGGGGCCATATCCAAAAAAAATAATATTGTGTTTCGATGAAAACTAGAATGCCTTCCAGCTTTGTTTCCCGCCATTCCTGTTTGGAGCACAGTCACGGCAGTAGACGTTGATTTTCAGCAAGCCGTGACATTGGTGTAAACGTTTTATGGTTAAACAAAAGTATTTTTATGAGCGCCTGACCACCCGATCCCGTTTGTCGCCTCTTACGACAAGCATAGTCACCTTTTACGGCAAGCATGGGTTGCGTCGTTTGAACAGAAAGCCTGTCATTATTTTTGCACAACAAAAAACGGAATCAACGCAGCAACATTGCAACCAACTGTTGAGTCCTTGTCACAAAACAGAATATCAATATCAGTCAATTGGTGGTGGCGACCCGTGAAGATTCCGGGGTAGAATAGGTCTTCAGCAACCGATGCTTGCCGTAAAAGGTGACTATGCTCATCGTAAAAGGCGGTGGTGGCAGGTTTGTTGGCCGGGGTGTAATGGTGGTGGGGTGGTGGTGGTGGTGGTGGCAGGAATGGTGGCTGGGGTGGTGGTGGCCGGGGTGTAATTGTGGTGGGGTGGTGATGGTGGCCGTGGTGGTGGTGGTGGCGGGAATGGTGGCTGGGGTGGTGGTGGCCGGGGTGTAATTGTGGTTGGGTGGTGATGGTGGCCGTGGTGGTGGTGGTGGCAGGGATGGTGGCTAGGGTGTAATTGTGGTGGCAGGAATGTTGGCTGGGGTGTAATTGTGGTGGGGTGGTGATGGTGGCTGGGGTGGTGGTGGTGGCACGGATGTTGGCTGGGGTGTAATTGTGGTGGGGTGGTGATGGAGATGGTGGGGGTTGATTGTGATGGGTGGGGTGGAGTGTTGTCAAATGATGGCAGTATCTGATCCAGAACCCTTTCAGTTTACAACTTAAACTAATAAACATAATAAGACAACATTGTATCCAAATGACAATTTTATTATTTCACAATAAATTATAGAATGCAGATGCTTTTCATAAATCAAAGGGAATGAAAAATACTAACTGCAAATATAGTCTGAAATGGAAAATTATCACAGTTTAACAATTGACAAATGTTTACATGAAAGGCTGAGCACAGGTTAAAAAATGAAACCGATGTTCATGGCACCAAGGGCCATCAAAATTTGTTTGTATACAACAGTTTCATCTTTACATGTACCACACATGGACATTATTGTTCCCCATTCCTGAAACCACTCGTTCAGCATTTTCAGGGATAAGAAACCCATTATTTGTTTTTTAACATGGTAAAGGTGAAGTTATTCCTTGTGGAGGTGTTTTGGGGTAACCTACAATAAGGGGAGATAACTCCAGTTGGAAAAGCCTTTCTATTTTGTGTAAGCTACAAGGGTCATTAAAATACCTCCATGTCAGAATGATGAGATCTGATTGGTCCACGTAGCCTTGATAAAATACTGTGTTATCTGCCTTGAAGGGTAACAAATTTCTCAGCGGTGAAACCTACGAGCACGGGTATGGTGCTGACAAACCTAGAAACATAATCGCAGCGAACCGGGATTCGAACCCACAATCATAGGTTTCTGGCTTGCCCAAGGGACGCACGGCGAATTGCGGCGCCTTAGACGACTGGGCCACCTGTGCCCCCCTTAGCAGTTAAGAAGGGTACTGAATGTGCTATATTTAGTTTTGGGTGGATTACATGTTTATCATGATGTGAAGTCCTTGATAACCTGCAGGAAAGGAACTAAACTAAAAAGCTTCACTAAATAAAATCCCCTTGTTATGTTAAAACAATGAGAGAATTAAGACATTTGTGTTAGCCTGCAGGAATTTGTACTAGCCTTGGGCTAGCAGGCTAGTGTTAAATTTCAACCCTGAACCTATAACAACAAAAGTTTAAACTGACATTGTTACCGTTCATATTTTTACGTAACTCCCTCATAATGTCATTATTCATAACAAATATCATGCAAAATATGCATCTTCATCCAAGTCTGAATATACTGATGTTGGTACTATTGTACGTATCATGGGAACGAGTTCAGAAAGTGGACGGTATCTTGATAATAAATAATATAAATGTACACCAATAGAAGATATAATATAGAACATCACAGGAGACTTATGACTCAACTAATTTGAAACAGAATTGATAACATTTTGACTACTCTTCACATGATTATAAACATTTAAAATATTTAACATAAATATTCCAGCCACAGATCTACCATTATCATCACTCCATAGCTTAACATAGACTTACAATGACATTAGAAAGTACATTTGAAAAATATAAGCAAGATCTAAATATTGTTTGCATTTGTATACTAATCCTGCATTGACAGTGACAAGAAATACCTGCTTGTGCCTTAAAGACGCAAAGAGATATCTATTGAGGGTTGTTTCCATGGTAACAGTTCTAATATCTATTCTTATTCAGGGGCCATCTTCCAGCTATGTTGCCATGGCAAAAATGAATCATCTGGGTTCCTTCCCATGTATCCACTAACAGTCTTGATAGAAAGGTGTGATTCGTCTAGTCCACATGATGTATGCCACAGTAACCATGGTTACAATTCAGAAGGTTTGCTGCCATGGCGACAGGGCACATCTACTGTGGCTTGTTCGCACCCAGTGGTGTAGCTCGACTGACAACGCTTGTGAATCGAGGACGTTTTTGCAGCTCATCTTCCTTGTTTAAAACAAACTTGGACGACAATCCCGGACTCCTGTAACAGATAACATGAAATGATGTAGTGCCGTATGAATCAATGTAGTGCCAAATGAATTGATGTATTGCTGCATGAATCAATATATAGTGAGTGAGTGAAAATGGTTTTACGCCGCTTTTAGCAATATTCCATGTCGGGAATCAAACCCCTGTGGCGAGCGAACGCTTTAACCCCTAGGCTACTTGACCACCCTGAATCAATATATAGTGCCGTATGAATCATTGTAGAGCCACATGAATCCATGGAGAACCACATGAATCGATGTAGTGCCACATGAATCCATGTAGTGCCACATGAATCTATGTAGTGCCACATGAATCTATGTAGTGCCACATGAATAAAAATAGTGCCACATGAATCCATGTAGTGCCACATGAATCCATGTAGTGCCACATGAATCCATGTAGTGCCACATGAATCTATGTAGTGCCACATGAATCCATGTAGTGCCACATGAATCCATGTAGTGCCACATGAATCTATGTAGTGCCACATGAATCTATGTAGTGCCACATGAATCAAATAGTGCCACATGAATCCATGTAGTGCCACATGAATCTATGTAGTGCCACATGAATCCATGTAGTGCCACTTGAATCCATGTAGTGCCACATAAATCCATGTAGTGCCACATGAATCCATGTAGTGCCACATAAATCCATGTAGTGCCACATAAATCCATGTAGTGCCACATAAATCCATGTAGTGCCACATGAATCCATGTAGTGCCACATAAATCCATGTAGTGCCACATAAATCCATGTAGTGCCACTTGAATCCATGTAGTGCCACATGTAGTGTAAAAGAATAACAGTATTTGTTGATCAACATAGCAAACATTTTGCTACTTATGTAGACTTGTATTCATACATTTGATAGCTTGACTTCATATTAGAAAAATGTCCTTACGCCATCAACATCTCCATTGTCCGTAATGTGTCTTTAGTCTTGTGATGATTCTTTCCCAGCACTAGTGTTTCTATTGTGTGACACTGCAAAAAAGACAATCGTCATGATTACAAGCTTCAAAACAAGTGAGCGAGTTTAACCCCACTTTGAACAATATTTTAAGAATATCAGTTTAATTTAGAGGAAAACCTGATCTAGTCTGTTGATGAATACCAGTCTGAAGATGTCTTACAGTCACAATAAATTTGAGCTTGAAACTGACGATCAGTGAATCCTGGCACAGCAAGGGATGCAACTCTGTAAGTCAAATATAGACCTCAACTGTGCCTTTTATACCTTCATTACAAATATTGCAAAATATCTCAATAGTTTGCTTATATTGCATTTCATGGAAATAATAAGTATGAGACAATGTTGAGTGAGAAAACCTGTCTACTGATCTCCTGATTATGTTAAAATGTAGCCAGGGTCACAAGAGTCACAAGTCTCATGTAACTAGTCCATAGGTTATGCCTGACTTGTAGTTTACGTCAAATAGCTCGATGACAATGGCAAAATGGTGGTTAAAGCTTTCCCTCATCACACCGAAGACCCGGATTCGATTTCCCACATGTGTGATGTGTGAAGCCCATTTCTGGTGTTCCTGGTATGATAGCATGGAACATTCTAAAACCTTCTGAAAAACTTCACTTCTTGTAAATTCAGAGTGGCTTCACATTGTCTCCCCAAGTCTCAAAACCTTACCTTCTTGTAAGATCGGAGCGCCTTCTCAATGTTTCCCTGAGAGAGGTGGACGGAGGCCATCATCTTGTAGGTGTCTGACACCTGCTCTGAGTAGTCCCCGAACACTTCAGACTTGGGGTTGATACTGGACTTGAGGATTGTCATGGCTTCCTGGAAAGATGACAAAGAACGTCTGGGTAACATTCTGGAAGTTGGCGAGTAAATGTGAAAACATACAGGATAATGGATAATACCTGGTTGATTGTATTTAGCCACATTTTGTACGTAGATTCTTACAACGTCATCAAGCTGGGTAACTTCAACTTCAGAGTCTGCTTTACTTGACAAAAATCAGAACGGCCTCACATTCCAAAATAACACCTAAGGATCTCAACCAAACCAGATTTGGATTTAGCATTTATTTAAATGATGTAAAAATGTGTTTCTTTATACAGGAAAATCTTACAATGTTTCTAAGTAACAGGTTTTGAACATGGGTTCAGTATCAGGGATCAAATTGAAATCTACCTCCATTTTATCCCAACATATGGATTAGCACAACCCTACCACCATCTGCCTTTTTTTGATTAAGTCTGGACTCTTTGTAGACCAGAAGTTTGAATTCCTGAACAGCCTTTTTGAACTACACGGCGTGAAGATCACGTCCAAGCTTTACAGAGAGGATAATGCAGCGTCAGAGTTCATAAACATCATCTCGGTTGTTTATGAGCATAGTGAAAGTCCAGCGATTTCTTTCACTATTGATGAAGCTATTTGAAGGGGGTGTGTCCTAAATGTAAATGTCCGATTAGGATTTTAAATTTTCAGAATCCCCGGTCATGACATGTGACCTAAACTGTACTACACGTATACTACTGCGTACATCTTGTCTGTCCAGTTTATCCCAAAATATGGATTAGCACAACCCTACCAGCATCTGCCTCTTTTTAATTAAGTCTGGACTCTTTGTAGACCAGAAGTTTGAATTCCTGAACAGCCTTTTTGATGAAGCTATTTGAAGGGGGTGTGTCCTAAATGTAAATGTCCGATTAGGATTTTAAATTTTCAGAATCCCCGGTCATGACATGTGACCTAAACTGTACTACACGTATACTACTGCGTACATCTTGTCTGTCTGTCCTGATAAGCAGCCTGGCGATCTCCTCGTTCACCTCCAGGGTCTTGGTGTGATGCGGCCCGTGGACTGCCGTACAGTTGGCCTGACACTCATTCAGGTAACTCTCCGCCGAGGCTGAAATACAGAACCATACATACATGTCTACAGTGTCATGTGTCAAATACAGAACCATACATACATGGTCACAGTGTCATGTGTCAAATACAGAACCATACATACATGGTCACAGTGTCATGTGTCAAATACAGAACCATACATACATGGTCACAGTGTCATGTGTCAAATACAGAACCATACATACATGGTCACAGTGTCATGTGTCAAATACAGAACCATACATACATGGTCACAGTGTCATGTGTCAAATACAGAACCATACATACATGTCTACAGTGTCATGTGTCAAATACAGAACCATACATACATGTCTACAGTGTCATGTGTCAAATACGGAACACCAGAGCAATCTTAGAATACCATACATGTTCACAGTGTCATGTGTCAAATACAGAACACCAGAGCAATCTTAGAATACATACATGTTCACAGTGTCATGTGTCAAATACAGAACACCAGAGCAATCTGAGAATACCATACATGTCTACAGTGTCATGTGTCAAATACAGAACACCAGAGCAATCTGAGAATACATACATGTTCGCAGTGCCATGTGTCAAATACAGAACACCAGAGCAATCTTAGAATACATACATGTCTACAGTGTCATGTGTCAAATACAGAACCATACATACATGTTCACAGTGTCATGTGTCAAATACGGAACACCAGAGCAATCTTAGAATACCATACATGTTCACAGTGTCATGTGTCAAATACAGAACACCAGAGCAATCTTAGAATACATACATGTTCACAGTGTCATGTGTCAAATACAGAACACCAGAGCAATCTGAGAATACCATACATGTCTACAGTGTCATGTGTCAAATACAGAACACCAGAGCAATCTTAGAATACATACATGTTCGCAGTGTCATGTGTCAAATACAGAACACCAGAGCAATCTGAGAATACATACATGTTCGCAGTGCCATGTGTCAAATACAGAACACCAGAGCAATCTTAGAATACATACATGTCTACAGTGTCATGTGTCAAATACAGAACCATACATACATGTTCACAGTGTCATGTGTCAAATACGGAACACCAGAGCAATCTTAGAATACCATACATGTTCACAGTGTCATGTGTCAAATACAGAACACCAGAGCAATCTTAGAATACCATACATGTCTACAGTGTCATGTGTCAAATACAGAACACCAGAGCAATCTGAGAATACCATGCAGGTTCGCAGTGCCATGTGTCAAATTAAGAACACCAGTGCAATCTGAGAATACATACATGTCTACAGTGTCATGTGTCAAACACCGAACACCAGAGCAATCTTAGAATACCATACATGTCTACAATGTCAAGTCCCCTCTCAAATACAGAACACCAGGACACAAATTGGTGCCATTCTCAAAATCAAAGTTTTCTGAAACTGGATATTTCGAATTAACATTACAATCAGTCCTGCAATCTGACCAGATATTGTTACCCACCTTCTGCCTCTTCGCGTCCAGTGCTGGCGTAGGCCTGGGCCAGTGCTAGAGCTGTGTCCACCAGTTCAACACTCCCCGTCTTGTGGCTGACAACAAGACCACAGCATGGTAATGCAGGGATACAGCATGGGGTATTGCATCACACGTTATCATTCACATAGGTTGTTCATAGTTTTCTTGGGGTATTTAAAATAGGGGGTCACGGGTGGCCCAGTTGTCCAAGGTGCCGCGATTCACTGTGCAGAGTTGCATCCCTTGGGCATGCCAGAAACCTATGATTGTGGGTTTGAATCCCAGGTCGCCCCGATTATGTTTCTAGGTTTCTTAACACCATACATGTGCTCGTAGGTTTCACCGAAGTTGTAAACATCTGAGACCTGCATCACTTCGGGCTTTCCTCCGACATTAAGCTGACATGCCGTGATATAACTAGAAAACTCTTAAAAGCGGCATTAAACCCAACTCACTCACTCACTCAAAATACTTTACTACTTGGGTCCAGTCATTTTGGTACTTTGAAAGCAATTAGTGAGCATTTACAACAAATCTGCCTTAAATACTGTTTAGGTGACTTCTACCTTGTATCTGTTCATGTGCTGCCCCAGTGTGTCACATACTACATTAAGCAGCAATACACGTTACAACAGTGAGGATGTAGAACTTCAGTGAATTATACAATACCCTAAATAATGGAGGATGACACAAGGGATCACAAAGAGATATATACCCCAGATAAAGGAGTATGGCACAAGGGATCACAAAGAGATATATACCCCAGATTATGGAGGATGGCACAAGGGATCACAAAGAGATCTATACCCCAGATTATGGAGGATGGCACAAGGGATCACAAAGAGATATATACCCCAGATTATGGAGGATGGCACAAGGGATCACAAAGAGATATATACCCCAGATTATGGAGGATGGCACAAGGGATCACAAAGAGATATATACCCCAGATTATGGAGGATGGCACAAGGGATCACAAAGAGATATATACCCCAGATTATGGAGGATGGCACAAGGGATCACAAAGAGATATATACCCCAGATAATGGAGTATGGCACAAGGGATCACAAAGAGATATATACCCTAGATAATGGAGGATGGCACAAGGGATCATTCCTAGATAAAGGAGTATGGAATGAGATCACAAAGAGATATATACCCTAGATAATGGAGGATGGCACAAAGGATCATTCCTAGATAAAGGAGTATGGAATGAGATCACAAAGAGATATATACCCTAGATAATGGAGGATGGCACAAAGGATCATTTCTAGATAAAGGAGTATGGCATGAGATCACAAAGAGATATATACCCTAGATAAAGGAGTATGGCGTGAGATCACAAAGAGATATATACCCAGATAATGGAGGATGACACAAGGGATCACAAAGAGATATATACCCTAGATAATGGAGGATGACACAAAGGATCACAAAGAGATATATACCCTAGATAATGAAGGATGGCACAAGGGATCACAAAGAGATATATACTCCAGATAATGGAGTATGGCACAATGTGAGCGAGTGAGTCGGCGTTGAACAGCATACAGTAATATCAGCGTGTCAGCTTACAATTGGAGCAAAGCCCAAAGTGATGTGGGTATCAGATGTTTACCACTGTGGTCAAACACACAAGCATGAGTTTGTTGCTGACAAACCTAGAAACATAAACAGGGCAAACTGGGATTCCAACCCCTGATCATAGGTTTCTGGCATGCCAAAGGGATGCAACTCCTCACAGCAAATTGCAGCACCTTAGATGACTGAGCCAGCCCATGAGACATAATATCCTGTATAATGTAGGATGGCACAAGTGATGTGTGTGAATGAGTGAGTTTGGTTTTACGCCACTTTTAGCAATATTCCAGCAATATCACGGAAATGGGCTTCACACATTGTACCCATGTCAGGAATCGAACCCGGGTCTTAGGCGTGACGAGCGAATGCTTTAATCACTAGGCTACCCGATCCCCCTCTACAAGAAAAGATATATACAGAGATACATTACCCTGGATAATTGCTCATGGAAACATACTTACTTGGCTCCAGCTATGGAATGTGCTTGTAAAAAGAGCTCGATAATCTTTTCATGGTTGCCATGACGACCTTTACTCTGTTCCAGATACTCAAATTAAGGAAAACAGCATTTATGCATTGCTCATTCCCACTCCCTAAGACTGGTAGCCCATCAGGGTTATCACACCATGGAGGAGGAGCTATTTATAGCATGTAGCTGCCCCACATCACCATCAGGTCAACCATATGTTAACAGATGAAGGTTAAGACAACTGATCAAACAATTGATTCATCGCAAGAATCCAAAGCCTGATGGCAAGACATTGATGACATGGTAAAACAAAAATCAATAAACCCTAAACAGCTTGGTTAGCATACTCCCCAGGGAGCTGAGAATGAAAATCGAGGGTGATGACCATGTAGAACATGTTCGTGTGGCCATATTATTATTACTACCCACTTGGTTGGTATGTTGTTTTACGCCCCACTCAGCAATATTCCAGCTTTATGACTGCGGTCTATAAATAAACGAGTCTGGACCAGACAATCCAGTGATTAACATCATGAGCATCCACCAATGCAATTGGGTTTGATGACATGCACAGCGGCAGAAACTAACAGTTTTGGTCTTCTAGTCCTTATAATAATAACATATAGCAAAACTCTTAAAAATGGCAAATTTCTACTAGTCCTTATGATACCTTATCTATTGGGAAGTTTGGCAAGGACTACAGGACTAGTGCCAATTTCTGCCGCTGCATGCATCAACCAAGTCAGCGAGCCGGATCACCCCATCCCGGTAGTCGCCTCTTACGACAAGCATGGGTTGCTGAAGACCTATTCTACCCCGGATCTTCACGGGTCACTACCCACTTGGACCCTGGTTAGAATAGGTCACCATACTCCAATGTAACAGGAGACTAAACTGAATGTTTCAAGGCAGTCAGACCTGGATATTGGGCATTGCTCAAAATACCAAGCACTGCACTATCTTTGTTTTGTTTGCTTGTTAGCTCCGCACAGAGCAATATTCCATCTACTTTTAAATCATCAAGTCTGGACCACATAATCCAGTGATTGACATCATGAACATCGATCAACGCCATCAATGCATCAACCAAGTCACCGATCCCATCAGTCGCCTCTTACAACAAGCATAGTCGCCTCTTACGACATGCATGGGCTGCTGAAGACCTATTCTTTACCGAATCTTCACGGGTTCACTGGAGTATCAGGCCAGACTGATTACTTCCAGGCCACTTTGATGAAGGTGGAATACCACCGACAACTGTTCACTAACTCTGAAGCAAGGATATTCTGCCGTAGTCATGGTAGACGGGGATGAGGAGGAGGCTGTCCCTGCCATACCGGATCTCCATCAGCTCCAACACCTTGTCATAGTGGGCACTTGCTACAGCATACTTCTTCTGCTTACTGGCCAACCTGGCATACACAGGGGTATGGGTAGTCAGCAATGGTGAGTCTGTGGTTAGTTTACAGTCAAATAGGACCACACTCTTTAACCAGTATGCTGCAATACGCTACATAGTGCAATATTTTTCTGTGTATCCGTATATTGGACAAAAAATATCATTTTGTTATAATTTGTATCACTTAACCTAAAATCTACAATCATAATCATTCACAAACGATGTTTCCCTTCGAAACTGATTGACAAAACGGCAGAAACGCGGAAGTGATTTTTCTCTCACGTTGTTATCCCCAGTGTATCCATGACAACAAAATGGTGGTGACAGATCATGTTGGTAATATTTAGTATGTAGTAAAAACGATCGCATTAAAATCAGATCTTAGTTCTCGCTGCCTCTAAACAAAGATCTGAGGACATTCCATTGCGGGTCATGTCAGAACGACCTTTCATCTGACCAATCAGAGCATCACTTATCAGATCATGAAAGTGACAGTTGGAACGTGATTTTTGTTCATGTAACCTTGAAAAAACACACAGGGTATTCCAAACGACAGTTATGGGCTTTATGTCTGCATCCATACAATCTAGACCATCCATGAGCCATTCCAGAATGTTCTTTTGTTCAGTTTTAAATTTTGTAATCGAGTTTATGTCAAAATATGTTTCGAAGCCAGTTGGAAACTTGTGCTGTAAAACTCGATTAAGCTGCCTTCTGATCGGCTGTTGTCGACTTCTTGTTAGTCATTCATTGGTCAGTCAAAGCTTGTGAAAGGTCGGCCTGACGTGACCCGTAATGGGATGTCCTCAGATCTTTGATTAGCAGGAGCGAGAACTAAGATCTGATTTTAATGAGATCGTAGAAAACAGGATCTGCATGTACAATCAGTGTCTCAACATATGGCCATGTACTGGGACACAGAGAACTGTAGTACAGTACAACACACTCTTTCTGCATACCTAGTCCTGCTGTTTGTTTGTTTGTTTGTTTGTTGTTTAATGCCGCACTCAGCAATATTCCAGCTATATGATGGCAGTCTGTAAATAATCTGGACCAGACATGCAGTGATTGATATCATGAGCATCTATCTATGCAATTGGGATAAGATGACATGCATCAACCAAGTCAGCGAGTCTGACCACCTGATCCCATTAGTCGCCTCTAACGACAATCATGAGGCCTAAGCCCTAATGAGTGGGTCAGTGAAAAAACTGCAGTACAGTGGAACCCGGTGTATCGTGAATCCAGATAACAAGAAACCTTGCCTTCAAGTGAAACAAAGAAATACAACACAAGGTGCTTCTTTTATCCTGAAATCCGTTTGTAAGTTATTTGGCTTAGCGGGACTTCTAACATTCTACATGTATTGCAATATTTCCTTTTTCATGTATTTATGTGATATACACTGTACTGTGAAAAGATGTTATGCTTCATACAATAGAGTCATTTGCACCTTGTAGAAATTGGGTAGGGGAGGTAACTCTGGTGGGTGAGGTGAGGTGAATTTGGTTTTAAAGTCACAGATTATTGGGGTGCATGCAGGAGTGTGGGTATGTGTCTGGCTGCTTGTACTAGCCTGGACTGATGCCGATTTATAGTGCTAGCTCACTGAGATACCATGCCGCAGCTTAACATGAACACCCCAGTCAGACACAGTATACTCCGAGCCGGCCAGTCCTTGTTTTAGCAACTTGATGCTGAGCAGCAGGATGGGTAACAAGTACCATCTTTTAACCTCTTTTGGTATGACGCAGCTGAGGCAACCATGGACACGGTCATCTGAATGGACCCCTCTGTGAATCTGCCCATACTCTGTCCAAGTGGTTGGCAGCTCTGGAAACAGTCATCTGTCTGGACTCACCTGGCCATGGCATGGTACAGCTTGATGTCAATCTCATCACACTCATCGTCGGTCACACAGTCCAGCTTACTCCTCTCCTGGGAGATCCGATCTGCCTTGGTCAGCGCCTGCTCCGCCTCATTGTATGTAGGAATGTTAAGGCAAACAGTGTCGGAATCAGGCAGGCAAACAGTGTCAGAATCAGGCGGGCAAAGTGTCAGAATCAGGCAGGCAAACAGTGTCGGAATCAGGCGGGCAAACAGTGTCAGAATCAGGCGGGCAAAGTGTCGGAATCAGGCGGGCAAACAGTGTCGGAATCAGGCGGGCAAACAGTGTCAGAATCAGGCGGGCAAAGTGTCAGAATCAGGCAGGCAAACAGTGTCGGAATCAGGCAGGCAAACAGTGTCAGAATCAGGCGGGCAAAGTGTCGGAATCAGGCGGGCAAACAGTGTCGGAATCAGGCGGGCAAACAGTGTCGGAATCAGGCGGGCAAAGTGTCGGAATCAGGCGGGCAAAGTGTCGGAATCAGGCGGGCAAACAGTGTCGGAATCAGGCGGGCAAACAGTGTCGGAATCAGGCGGGCAAAGTGTCAGAATCAGGCGGGCAAAGTGTCGGAATCAGGCGGGCAAAGTGTCAGAATCAGGCGGGCAAACAGTGTCGGAATCAGGCGGGCAAAGTGTCAGAATCAGGCGGGCAAAGTGTCGGAATCAGGCGGGCAAAGTGTCAGAATCAGGCGGGCAAACAGTGTCGGAATCAGGCGGGCAAAGTGTCGGAATCAGGCGGGCAAAGTGTCGGAATCAGGCGGGCAAAGTGTCGGAATCAGGCGGGCAAAGTGTCAGAATCAGGCGGGCAAACAGTGTCGGAATCAGGCGGGCAAAGTGTCGGAATCAGGCGGGCAAAGTGTCGGAATCAGGCAGGCAAACAGTGTCAGAATCAGGCGGGCAAACAGTGTCAGAATCAGGCGGGCAAAGTGTCAGAATCAGGCGGGCAAAGTGTCGGAATCAGGCGGGCAAAGTGTCGGAATCAGGCGGGCAAAGTGTCGGAATCAGGCGGGCAAAGTGTCGGAATCAGGCGGGCAAACAGTGTCGGAATCAGGCGGGCAAACAGTGTCGGAATCAGGCGGGCAAAGTGTCGGAATCAGGCGGGCAAAGTGTCGGAATCAGGCGGGCAAAGTGTCGGAATCAGGCGGGCAAACAGTGTCGGAATCAGGCGGGCAAACAGTGTCGGAATCAGGCGGGCAAACAGTGTCGGAATCAGGCGGGCAAAGTGTCAGAATCAGGCGGGCAAAGTGTCGGAATCAGGCGGGCAAAGTGTCAGAATCAGGCGGGCAAACAGTGTCGGAATCAGGCGGGCAAAGTGTCAGAATCAGGCGGGCAAAGTGTCGGAATCAGGCGGGCAAAGTGTCAGAATCAGGCGGGCAAACAGTGTCGGAATCAGGCGGGCAAAGTGTCGGAATCAGGCGGGCAAAGTGTCGGAATCAGGCGGGCAAAGTGTCGGAATCAGGCGGGCAAAGTGTCGGAATCAGGCGGGCAAACAGTGTCAGAATCAGGCGGGCAAACAGTGTCAGAATCAGGCGGGCAAAGTGTCAGAATCAGGCAGGCAAACAGTGTCGGAATCAGGCCTGCAAACAGTGTCGGAATCAGGCGGGCAAAGTGTCAGAATCAGGCGGGCAAAGTGTCGGAATCAGGCAGGCAAACAGTGTCGGAATCAGGCGGGCAAAGTGTCGGAATCAGGCAGGCAAAGTGTCAGAATCAGGCAGGCAAACAGTGTCGAAATCAGGCGGGCAAAGTGTCAGAATCAGGCGGGCAAAGTGTCGGAATCAGGCAGGCAAACAGTGTCGGAATCAGGCAGGCAAACAGTGTCGGAATCAGGCGGGCAAAGTGTCAGAATCAGGCAGGCAAACAGTGTCGGAATCAGGCAGGCAAACAGTGTCAGAATCAGGCGGGCAAAGTGTCGGAATCAGGCGGGCAAAGTGTCGGAATCAGGCAGGCAAACAGTGTCGGAATCAGGCGGGCAAAGTGTCAGAATCAGGCGGGCAAAGTGTCGGAATCAGGCAGGCAAACAGTGTCGGAATCAGGCGGGCAAAGTGTCGGAATCAGGCAGGCAAAGTGTCAGAATCAGGCAGGCAAACAGTGTCGGAATCAGGCGGGCAAAGTGTCGGAATCAGGCGGGCAAAGTGTCGGAATCAGGCGGGCAAAGTGTCGGAATCAGGAGGGCAAACAGTGTCAGAATCAGGCAGGAAAACAGTGTCAGAATCAGGCGGGCAAAGTGTCGGAATCAGGCGGACAAACAGTGTCGGAATCAGTCCAGCAGCAGTGATTCAATTTAAGTGTGAAAGTCAAGGGATCTTCATTGTAACCTTGATGGTTGAAATATGAATATTTCAGGGATCCTGCGATGCAAATACCACAGAGTCCCGTTGTACGAAACAACCTTAGTGCTATGACTGTTGCAAGTCTATGTCAAAGTATGGGAGTTACGATCACCTTAGCGCTAAGATCACTTTGTATAACAGCACCCTGGAGGCCGAAGAAAAATGCACACAGTCATCGCTCATAAATTCAGAGAATATGACAAAGTGCCACTTGGTCAATGACTTCCAAGACGTAAACTAAAACCTAAAATGTGCTTACCTCAGTGAAAGCTTTATACCTTGGGATACTGCACTTTCTTCAAAGAGATCATTCATGCTGGACAGCACAGTCGGAACTTAGGGCGCTAATTCATTTGTCTTAACTAATTGCCGCTAAAACAAAATACTTTACAAATGACTAAAGGGAGGTAACCCTGTCATGCCCTCGGACAGACAGCTCACCAGCCTGCCTGGCTTGATGAGCGAAAACAGTATTTCAGGAACTGCCGACATCTAAACATGACGAATTCTTTCTCTTAAAATGATTGATAGGAAAATGCACAGGTTGTCTTGTCACAAACTTTTGAGTCTACAAGACCAAACATGGCTCATTTAGAGTTATCTCCCTTTTGGGTACGAATGTCCTTATACATGGACTAAAGTCCAACTATACCTGACCTGTTGTCGGCCTGTTGAACAGCCACGAAAATAAAGCCAATTTCTTTGATTCATATTTCCACAGACAACCAACTTACAAAAAGAAAATTCAGCTCAAGTGAAGATTATGGGTAGATATTATAATAACCACAATAATCACGATGGGCATCCTACTGCTAAAGGATATTTCTTGGTGACGGTGAGAGCCTTGCCCAAGATGTAGTAGACACGGATGAGGACGTGGTAGATGTCGGCCTTCTCTTTGTGGGAGCTGGTGGTGTGGACGCCGTGCAGCATGATGTCCTTGGCGCTGTCGGAGTGGAACTCTGCCTGCACGGCATAACCTGGTACAGAGAGACAGGTGGAACTAAACATGTTACATGGGGCTGTAAGAGTGCATCTTCCCAGGGAATGGAGTTAACTGACTTTAAAAGTCCAGTTTCCACCCTTGCCTAACTAGGCTGGAATTCATGGGCTCGATCGTAGCGCCACCAGTGGTTATTACGAGTTATATCCCTTCTGAGCCTCTCATATGGACCAATCAGATTCCACCTCTCGTATCACTTGCATTTGTTTCAAACAAAATGGCCGAGCCCAGTCAAAATGATCTGATCGATAATCAAGATCTATATTGAGATAAAAAGGGTCTTACATAGCAAAGTGCATCAAATCACGTGAGCACCTTGATTAAAAAAATGAAGAGACTTGAAAAATATTTGTTGGCAACGAGTTGGCGGTGCACATGCTTTGCAAATCCTGCAATCGACAGAAATCTGAATGACATTTTACAAACCGGATTTTGATTTCGGAGCGTGATTTTGATTGGACTATGCCATGTATGGATAGACTCATTAATCCAGCCAAAATGTAACTAATGTACCAGCCTAGTTCGGCAAGGGTGGAAACTGGACTTTTATAGTCAGTTAACTCCCTTGCCTCGGGAAGATGGTAAGAGTGGTACTGCCTCCATTGCCTAGCGTGAGTAGTACATCAAGATAGTGTTCAAAACCACAACCATAACTTTCTGGCTCAACTCCGCACAGAAAATCACGACGCCTTGGTAGATTGGGCCAACAATGAACATAACCTAACAGAGTGAGTGAGTATCGTTTTACGCCGCTTTCAGCAATATTCCAGCAATATCACAGCGGGGGATACCAGAAATTAGGTTCACACATTGTACCCATGTCAGGAATCGAACCCGGGTCTTCAGCATGACTAGCAAATGCTTTAACCACAAGGCTACCCCACTGCCCCTAAACTAACAGACATCCTGCCAAAGTTTTTATCAGTACTCAGGTCACACTTTTTAAGATATTATGATCTAAAGACATTTGCTAACCACCTTGGGTTGGTCAAATTAAAAACAATCTTGTGCAGCTGAATATATTTTGGTCATACTCAAATTATTTTGAGTCTTATATTCGCATGAAGTGCCTGACAAATTGGGTTTGATCAGGATTATTCAATTTTACCACTTAGGTAACAAGCACTGCCTAGTGGGAGAACTCAACAATTTGTGATTTTTAGGTATCTGACAAATGGGGCGAGCAGGTGCTTTGACTGGTCAGTTTGTTTCACAGGAATAAAATATCTTATCTTAGATTAAAAAAATAAAAGTATTGGTTCTCAGGCAATGGCTTTTGAAAATATAGTGCGGGTGGGTGGTGTTTTTTGTTTTTGATTGTTCAAACCAGTATGTAACCAAATAAACAGTTGTGTACAGTCCACCTAGGAAAGGACCGTCCTACATAAACATATTCCTTGATTAGTAAAAGACTGGAATACAGTATTTGACTACCATTGGACTTGGAATATTTAAGGTTTTATTTGTTCTTTTTTAAAAATGGAAATATAAATGAAATGGGCAGCACACTTTATGATGATGTGGGCAGTATACTCCTCTTGGCGTTTTAGTATTTTTTTAGCCATAATTCCTGTTTGTGTATTTTGCCTCTGATTGGTCATTTCTGTAAACATAAAACGTGCTATCTTAGGTCACACGATATACATGTGCATGCTGCAGAAATGAAGTACCTTTCAAGTCGAGATATGCTTCTGCCAGGTCAGCGTGACTGGCTGCAAACTTCCAGTGGTTGCTGCCGTACACGATACGAGCGAGGGCTGTGCAGGTGACGTACTCCTTGATAGCTTTGTCCTCCTGAATATACACAGATGGACATTGTTAGGGACCAGTCATTTGTTTCAGGTGGATGTTGTGTAGGGATCAGTCATTTATTAAAGATGGATGTTGTGTAGGGATCAGTCATTTATCAAAGATGGTTGGTTTGGTTGGTTGGTTGGTTGGTTTGTTGTTTAACGCCGCACTCAGCAATATTCCAGCTATATGACGGCGGTCTGTAAATAATCAAGTCTGGACCAGACAATCCAGTGATTAATATCATGAGCATCGATCCACGCAATTGGGATCGATGACATGCATCAACAAAGTCAGCGAGCCTGACCACCCGATCCAATTAGTCGCCTTTTACAACAAGCATAGTCACCTTTTACGGCAAGCATGGGTTGCTGAAGGCCTATTCTACCCCGGAATATTAAAGATGGATGTTGTGTAGGGATCAGTCATTTATTAAAGATGGATGTTGTGTAGGGATCAGTCATTTATTAAAGATGGATGTTGTGTAGGGATCAGTCATTTATCGCAGATGGACATCAGTAGGGATCACTCATTTATCACAGATGGATGTTGTGTGGGTATCAGTCATGTATCACTGACGAACATTTCGTCCGGATCAGTCATTCATTACAGAGAGACATTGTGTATGGATCAGTCATTTATTACAGACAGACATTGTGTAGGGATCAGTCATTTATCACAGATGGACATTGTGATTGATCAGTCATTTATTGCAGTATGGACATTGTGTAGGGATCAATCATTTTTGACAGATGGATGATGTGTAGGGATCAGTCATTTCTCGAAAATGAACATTGTGTAGGGATCTGTCATTTATCATAGATGGATGTTGTGTAGGGATCAGTCATTTTTGACAGATGGGCATTATTAGGGATCAGTCAGGGGTTTATAATCTACTTACAATATATCAATGTAATACCTATTTTTTGCCAATCAAACACTCCAAACTACATCTTTATTTACATCCACACACAACACATTCATCTACCTTCTTCAAGCGGGAATATTTCTTGGCCCTGGTCTGAGCATCTCTCAGTTTGGCATCAGGTGGAGTCATGTCCACAGCAATCCGGCCGTTTACAGTTTTAACATTTCTCATCCTCCGTCTCGGCCTGGAGGTGGACTGCGGGGAGTGAGTATTATCTCCTTCGTCCGACCTGCACCACACAAACAAGCAGTGTAATGATATCAGTTGCTGAGATAAACACATGCACTTTCTTTGAATATTGATCAGTCACAGGATCTCACGTCACATTCCAATAATTCAATATTAAATGCTCTGTTTCAACTAACAGTGACTCTACCATGAATTGGAAAATACTTCATTCTGAAAGGTCAATCAGAGTTCTCAAATCACAATAAGAGACTGAAAAAGCCAATTTAACATCTGCATCACCTCAGAAGCTAATACATTAAACTATGTCTATAACAAACATGCTTATAAAGAACTTGCGGATATAACGAAATGTGTTTTGATCCCTTCCTTTTGCTGTTTATATGCTGTATATATGCTTATAATGAACTAAAGTTATAACGAACTAAAAGTAGTGGTCCCTTTAGTTTGAGCTCGTTATAACCGTAGTTTACTGTATTTATAGAAAAGTATTTCTTTCTCAGTCACTGTCAGCCTTTTGAAGTAATCATACGGAGATAGGCCACAACATGTAGACTTGTAGTATGTTTGTCTCTTCATTAGCATGTTAACAGTTCATGAATATTAAATATATACAATGTATATAGGCAATATGGTGATTCACCTGATGAAGGAGTAACGTTGTGTTCCTCATGATAAAGAAGATGACAACAATAAATTCTCTTCCTTATGTGTATCACTTCTAAATGCCTTTCAAAGACAGGAAAATTAATATTCCCAACAAAAGTGTAAACTTTTTTTTTTACTTTACTTGCATTTTAAACCCTTAAGTCTTTCTGTAACAAATACATTGATGTCATAATATTTTCTCTTTGCTGATTGAACAGATAACAATGACAACTTGTCCATGTTCACTGTAGCAGTTAATATATCATGTATATAATAATATCCTAATAGCAAGTCACTACACTTCCTAGAGATAATCGACCTGTGAAGATCCGGGTTAGAATAGGTCTTCAGCAACCCATGCTTGCTGTAAAAGGCGACTATGCTTGTCAAAAGAGGCGACTAATGGGATCGGGTGGTCAGGCTCGCTGACTTGGTTGAAGCATGTCATCGATCCCAATTGCGTGGATCTATGCTCATGACATCACTCACTGGATTGTCTGGTCCAGACTGGATTATTTACAGACCGCTGCCATATAGCTGGAATATTGCTGAGTGCGGCGTAAAACAACAAACCAAACAAACCAATTGCCCCTAATTAAAGGGTCATATAACCGATAACACACAAGTGCGTATCATACGCGAATAAATAAGTCTTGTGTACATTGATCAATCAGAATGGGGTGCTAATTGAGATTGTTCACTAGCCAATATATTAGCAAATATCGCTGTGGACGCTTATTATATGGAATACAGTATATGTCAAAATCGGTTTGTGGTTTGCTTCATCACTATGTTACTTACTCAAACTCAGAGTCATAATCTTGGTCTGAGTGGTCATGTGGTGAACGGTATCCACTGCTACGCCCAATCTCCACTACCGGAACAACTGGAGCCACGGCCTCCAAGGAGATATCTTCTATATCAGACATACTGGCCTCTTCTCAGCTGGACTGAAAATAAAGTCAGTTTTTTTTAAACACAACTTTAATTGCAGTCAGTTCTTAAATAACTCCCTGGAGAAATACAGCATTTAATTTTAAGGAAAACCTGTAACTTTCATTGTTATTTCATTGTAGCACAAATAAATTAATATTTACATTTTTGGATGCACTGACATCGTTATTGAACATATAATTGAATAAGATATCTTTTCAGAGTGGTGCATATAGTCATGCATTGTTTAGTCTTAAACAGCACGGGTGACCCAGTCATCTAAGGTGCCGTGTTTCGCTGTACAGAGTTGCGTCCCTTGGGCATGCCAGAAACCTATGGTTGTGGGTTCAAATCCCAGTTTCAAAATGTTTCGGTCTTTTCAACTGCCCTCCTTCGTCGGGCAGTTAATGGAAGACCTCAGGCTTCTGCAAATGATAATGCCCTGAAAAATAGCATTACCCTTATAATATAGCAATGTGCGCCAGTATAGGGTCGCGGACCTGGACCGCTGGAGGTGTACTCAAGGTGCTGGGTAAGTATAGCCATAAACCTGAAGAAAACACCTTAAAGAAACACACTGTCTCCGTGGTCTGGTGAATAGCGCGTCTGCCCGGAGAGCGGAAGGTCCGGGGTTCGATCCCCTGCCGCGTCATACCAAAAGACATTAAGTGAGTGAGTGAGTGAATACGGTTTTACGCTGCCTTTAGCAATATTCCAGCAATATCACGGTGGATGACACCAGAAATCGGCTTAACACATTGTACCCATGTGGAGAATCGAACCCGGGTCTTCAGCGTGACGTGCGAATGCTCTAATCACTAGGATGTATGTGTGAGGCTGCTTGTACTAGTCCTGACTGATGCTGATTCATAGTGCTAGCTCACTGAGATACCATGCCGCAAATTAACATGAATACCCCACTAGACTCCGAGCTGACCAGTCCTTGTTTTAGCCTCTAGATGCCGAGCGCTAGACAGGGTAACAACAAGTACCATCTTTTAGCGTCTTTTGGTATGACGAGGCCAGGGATCAAACCACGGACCTTCCGCTCTCGAGGCGGACGCTCTACAACTAGACCACAAGGCAGTCTGTGTGATAAGTGACAGGTCAATCTGAACCAATTTGCACTACAGTGTTATATATGGCTGCACTGGGGAAGCGTTGGGCTGGGATGATACACCAACTGTATCTGATACATATCACGATACTTGCATGTATAAAGCCAGACATGAATTGATACATGTCGGTCCCAAAGACAGAGAGACAGAAAAAGTCTCATCCCTCATACCACAGGAACATGTAACTAATAATAACAACAAACCCGTAGACGAACATGACGAAGACGAAAGGTTACTTATTCCTTAGACTAACATTTAGTCTCTGAAATCTTATATTACACAATATCCTTCTTGACTCTAAAAATAAAAAAAATTCCCTATGCTGATTTAGCTAGCTTGAGCTGGCTAGACTTGCTTTTGTATGCATTTCTAGATTATTATTTTTTCATAAAATAAATATATTCCACGGTCATGGTGCAGGACTACTTATTCCTGCGCTCTTACACATAGGCCTACAGGCCTATCACACATGTGTATCCTCGGTTATCGAGGCTGCTTCCTCTTAGGTTTATTTGGTAAAGTAATCTTTGGAATCATTCAGTCAAGAGGTCAATTTGGGCTGGAGTGTGTGTGCTGTGATGCACCGGCATTTACAGCCACAATGCGCCTAGAGATGAGGCAACTGCATATAGACTGCTATGTCCCGACATGTCAGGGATCTCGCCAGTTGCTCGCTTCCAGCAGAAATAACATTCACAGGTTCAATGAAAAACTAAAACAATGGGGCCAAACATGGTTCTATATAGAATCAGTTCAAGTCTATAAAATCAAAACCTTATTGTTCAACGGATACATACGATCTCTGAATAAAACCAACTGCGCCTGTCGTGTTGTTATTTGTTGACATCCAAGGACGCCATTTTGTTTCTGTGGATGGACGACGGGTAATTGTACTTCCCTCCCCCCTAGATTACCTTCGTGACTAATGAATTTAAAATATAACATCTTGTGCAATAAGCAAATATATTTTAATCCTAAAAGCAGCATAATTCACAATTTTTTCAATCTCGTTTATTCGGGATAAGTATCCCAGATAATACGAATTGACGATCGGCAAAGAGAAACGAAAATATATTTAGTACAAGTGGTCTGTTGCCTAATTATTCTTTGGATGTTCCTCAATTACATTTCTAACATATTTGTATCACCAATACTGACATATATCCGTTCACTATTTTGTGTAATACAGAAAATATAGGTTTTAAAATACAAGCCTATTCCGTATTTTCATTTAACATAGTTTACAGTTATTCCGCGCCGGACAGGTGCCTTTCCAACGCGACAGTGACAACAACGCTAAGTTCGAAGGTTTCACTATAAAACGCCAAGATGAGTATGGTGAGAATTGCTCAGTGCGACACATTGTATTTGTTCAGTAATATCTTTGGATTGTCACATATTTATCATCGTCCTAGTGGATGCATTCTTAGTTCTTGCTGTAGGCCTTCATAAAAAAGTGCAGTGGCCTGAGTGGGACGTTCGTTACTTGTACTCGGTCAAAGGAATAGATCTAGGCTGCAATATTTGTGCCTTCTGCCAGAGATGTTCTGGAATTTCTGCTCGTGGACATTTCTTGTGCACCTCAATACATTATTTATGTATTTACGCACTTGTCAATCCTGTTATGGAAGCAATCGGCGCTTATTGCTGTCACGAAGCGATGGGTTGGTTGGTGTCTTGTTTAACGCCGCACTCAGCAATATATTCCAGCTGTGACGACACGAAGCGATGGTGTTGAGGGGAGAGATTTTTATGTCTAAAGGTGTCGTTGTCCGCACGAGTAGATCTGCTACAAATAAATACTCCAGGTACTTTTCCGCATACATAAATACCCTAACCAAAAAACAGAATACAGAACTGTACCCTGTACCTAAAACGTCGGACAAGACCATATTCTTGAAGATACGGGGTAGAATAGGTCTTCAGGAACCCATGCTTGCTGTAAAAGGCGACTATGCTTGTCATAAGAGGCGACTAACAGGATCGGGTGGTCAGGCTCGCTGACTTGGTTGATGCATGTCATCGATCCCAAATGCTCGGATTGATTCTCATGATGTCAATCACTGGATTTTCTGGTCCAGACTCGATTATTTACAGACCACTGTCATACAGCTGGAATATTGCTGAGTGCGGCGCTAAACAACAAACAAACACTGAGGTTTGGACGTTATATCATTCACATCACTGTGTCAGCTCTATGTGGGAGGAATCTCGATGTGTTCTTTACCACTTTGAGGAAAGCCAAGAGCACAGGCATGGTGCTGACGCATACTGAATCATAATCAGGACGATGCTTGTGATAATAATCACTTGATTGACTGGTCCAGACTCGATTATTTACAGACTGACGTTATATAGCTGGAATATTGCTGAATGCGGCGTTAAACAACAAACCAACCAACCAACAATATTCTTGAGACCGAAACCGGTTCATGTTGTAGTTCTGGTTAGAACTGAACAGTCTCTACCCACGGATCCGTACCCAAGCTTTATTTGCGGACTCATACCCAAATGTTAGATAATTCATACCCACTCTTACCTAATCAACTGGATGACTCATACCCAAAACGGTGAATCTGTACTCAATGAAAATATATAGGCTATGATTTGAAACATTAAACATTAATCGGATTAAACATGTTTTCAATTAAAATGTGTAATCACTTTCCAAGATTCAAATGTCAAAGATGATCTCAACAACTCCCTTTTGTTTTGAATACTGTACATATATACAATGTCTCAGTCGATGTTCCCCTTTCTTTCCTTGATTCATTTTCTGAGTTTGTTTTGTCAGTTTGGTAAGGGATATTACGTTTTTTTTTAATTAAATGGTTAAATAACTTACATGCATAAAGATTGAGTTGTTTTCTGTTTTAGTTGTAATGTTGTAAATGTATGCGTATTTTGATTGAAGATGGAAAACCAGAGCAGACATTTTTTTAAAACATTTATGAAATATTGAAATTTGTCAAAAATGCATGTGTACGTTTACTGCACTTTTCTCCTTTCTATTTCAGTACTCAATCATATTCAAACAAGAACAAGGTATGTCATGTGTTTTATATTTTGTCATCTACATGTATCTTCGAATGTGTGAATAAGTCCCTTAGTCATATATTTAAAGATGGTGATTATCATGATAATTACTGATTAATCAACAATAAACAATCTCTGTTCACGAATCACTTTTATGATAAATTTGATGATTATCATAACATTGGTAATACATTTCTAACCAACAGTGGGGTGGTCGGGTTTGCCTAGTGGTTAAAGCATTTGCTCGTCATGCCGAAGATCCGGGTTTTATTCCCCACGTGGGTACAATGTGTGAAGCCCATTTCTGGTGTCCCCCACTGTGATATTACTGGAATATTGATAAAAGCGGTGTAAAACCATACTCACTCACGCTTCATACCACAATGTGGGGCACAGGTGGCCCAGTCGTCTAAGGCGCCGCAATTCGCTGTGCAGAGCTGCGTCCCTTGGGCACACCAAAAACCCATGATTGTGGGTTCGAATCCCGGTTTGCCCCAATTATCTTTCTAGGTTTGTCAGCACCATACCCGTGCTCGTGGGTTTCACCGAAGTGGTAAACGTCTTAGACCTGCATCACTTTGGGCTTTCCTCCCCATTAACATGCATGATTAAGCTGACACACCGTGATATAACTGGAATAATGTTAAAAGCGGCATTAAACCCAACTCACTCACTCACTCATACCACAATGTTATGTGATAAAGGTGAGCTGCTGTACCTGATGCTGTGTTTGTTTGTAGCCCATGAAGACAGCATATGGAGCTGTGCCTGGGGCCGGAGCGAGCGGGATGGCACTGAAAACATTGTTACAGGATCCCTGGATGACACTGTCAAAGTGTGGAAGTGGTAAGCATTTTCTCGGCTTTGTTTCTCAACCATGCATAAAGGGTTAAAGGGTCTTCAGTCATCCCTGCTTGTCATAAGAGGCGACTTACGGGATTGGGTGGTCAGGCTTGTCGACTTGATTGATGGATGTCATTGTATTCCAGTTGCGTAGAAGGATGCTCATGATACAGGGATGAACACGGCCCGTTAGTCCAAGTCTTGTGGCAGTCTTGAGGGATTAGTTGATTTCTTCCCAAAGCCAATTATTTTCCACACAGCACTAGTCCAAAATAAGCTGCGGACTAGTTGGATATGTCTATCTCTGCGATGTCGATCACTGGATTGTCGACCTATGATGATCTGGGATAGAATAGATCTTCAGCAACCCATGCTTGCCGAAAAGGCGACTATGCTTATTGTAGGAGGCGGCTAACGGGATCGGGTGGTCAGACTCGCTGACTTGGTTGCTGAAAACTTATTCTTATCTGGATCATCACAGGTTCATTTGTAGATAGAGAGAAGTAGAGTGAGTGGACTGAAATCACACTGTTTTGACACAGACTGAGAATGTCCTTGACACTTCCATAGCTGCTTTCCATGCAATAAAAACAATTTTGATATTTCTTACTACACACGAAACAGATAGCTTCTATGCACTCCAGGGATTCAGGTTAGAATAGGTCTTCATTAACCCATGTCTGCCGTAAAAGGAGACTATACTTGTAAAAGGTGACTATGCTTGCCGTAAGAGGCGATAACGTGATGAGGTGGTCAGGCTCCCTTGATTGTGTGGTCCAGACTTGATTGTTTACAGACTGTCATCATATGGCTAGAATATTGCTGAGTGCGACGTTAAGGAACAAAAAAACAAAACATACACAGTTATATTACCGGGATAGTGTTCCAAGGTGTGCTAAACCCCACTGATTCACCCTATTCATTCCCCCAGGTCGGATGACAAACTGGAGCTGCGACACACCCTGGAGGGACATCAGCTCGGAGTCCTGTCGGTCGACATCAGTCCAGGCGGTACATGTATCCTTAGTTGCCATGGTTACCTACATAACATCAGGGACTTATCGGGGCGCTTTTAGGGGGTGATATTCTGCCCCAATGCCAGATTCCACGAATTGATCTTGTCACTACGACTGTTGTAAGTCTATCTTAAAGCTAGGCTTATGTCTTCTAGTGTCTGTAAAACTTTCCATTACCATGATTACTATAATATAATATTTCCTATTCATTATGTAGATAATGATATTCTTGTAAAGCGTAAGATGTCCTTTATAAAGCCTCTGACTTTGAAGACAGCTGCTATGATACTAACTTTAGGCACCCAGCAGAGATCCTGGATAGGAACTGTCCTCACATTGTTGTAAGAGTCAACTCCGGGGATGAAGGGATCAGGTGATTTGCCTGCTTGCATCATGTGCATGTCATCGTACACTGACTGTGTGGATCGTTGTTCACAACATGAATGTCAATCACTGGTGTCTGGTCCAGATTGGATCATTTACAGCCCCCTGTCTGGAATATTGATAGGTGCATTAAACAACAACGCAACAAACAAAAACTGAATGCTGAGGAGAAAAATAGTGTGAAATGTATGATTTTTCTGTTCTCCTCCATGATCACCGCAAACAGGCATAGGTTACCGAGGGGTGCTGTGATTCGCTGTGCAGAGTTGCATCCCTTGGCTGTGCTGGTAACTACAGATTGGCCTTGATTTTTCAACATGCTGTGATATAAATGAAATACTGTTGAAAGTGGCATTAAACTAACTCAGTAACTATCCCGACAGACGTAAGAATGTTTTCCTGAACTGTGGCTAGTGGCGGCTTCCAGCAGTCTTGATGGCCACATGAAGGTATGGGACCTGGAGTCAGGCAAACTAGCCAAGGGCATCGATGCTGGGCCAGGTGGGTGAATAAATGGCACTCTAAGCAGGTGTATGGATGCCATGCAATGTGGATGAATATTTATCACGAGCCAACTGTATGCTTTTTCTCTTCTCATCCATGAGGGGCGGTGCGGTAGCCTAGTGGTTAAAGCGTTCGCTTGTCACACAGAAGAGGGGCCACGGGTGTCCCAGTCGCCTAAGGCGCCGCAATTCGCAGTGCAGAGTTGCGTCCCTTGGGCACGCCAAAACTTATGATTGTGGGTTCGAATCCTGATTTGCCCCAATTATGGTTCTAGGTTTGTCACCACCGTACCAGTGTTCCTGGGTTTCACTGAAGTGGTAAACGTCTAAAACGTTTAAATCATTTGGGTCTTTCCTCCAACATTAGACTAAAAAAAAATTAATAGTCTTTTATCATCATGAAGTCTGCCGCACATTTTGTTATTATTTCCATTTTCAAAAACATATAAAAATCCAAATACTTAAACACAATGCACAAAAATATTTAAAATCGAAACAAAAACGAAACGTGCAGTGAACTTTATGATGACACGCCATGATATGACTGGAATACTGATAAAAGCGGCGTTAAACACAACTCACTCACGCCGAAGATTCCCAACATGGGTACAATGTGTGAAGCCCATTTCTGGTGTTCCCCGCTGTGATATTGCTAGAATATTGCTAAAAGCTGCGTAAAACCATACTCACTGACTCACTCTCATCCATAATCATTAATCAGTTATCGGTTGCATTTTCACATGAAAGATCGTAATATTTGAACCATTTCCCAATAGTATGGTCATCCATTTACTGTTGTATTAGACCCGTGAAGATCCGTGGTAAAATAGGTCTTCAGCAACCTATGCTTGCCGTGAAAGGCGACTCTGCTTGTCGTAAAAGGCAACTAATGGGATCGGGTGGTCAGACTTGCTGACTTGGTAGATGCATGTCATCGATCCCAATTGCGTGGATCGATGCTCATGATATTAATCACTGGATTGTCCAGACTCGATTATTTACAGACCACTGTCATATAGCTGAGTGCGGCTTTAAACAACAAACCAACCAACCAAATCTTATCTGACGCTGACCAATAGCACTGTGTTGCATTAGGTAAGGTAAAACATGGGTGTCCCAGTAGTATGCTCATTATCCATTTCCTGTTGTATGCAGTGGATGCGTGGACGGTGGCCCTCTCCCCAGACAACAGATTTATAGCTTCTGGCAGCCACACGGGCAAGATCAACCTGTTTGGTGTGGACTCAGGCAGGAAAGAGACATCGCTGGACACCAGGTGCAAATTCACACTCAGCATTGCATATGTAAGTCAGTGATTTAGACACAAAAAAATATATAGGTCATTGACTTCGACCAAACAAATGTAATAAGTCATTGGCAAAGTCAACAAGTCAAATCAACAAAAATGGTGGACAAACCTTAACTACAAATCAAAGCAATACCGTTTATGATTGGATGAAAATATACCATCTGGTCAACAAAACGTATCGATAGAAAAATCACTTGACTAAGTCTCTACAGCTCCTGAGGGCTGCTCAGAATTTCCATTACAAATTTTGACAGCTGTGCATTGTTTTGTGAAATTGTAGGACTAGATGAAATGGGGTTTAATGTCCGACCAAGATTATTGCACTTATAAAGCGACGTGCATGCACGTGTGTGTGTCTGCTTGTACTAGTCCGGACTGATGCCGATTTATAGTGCTAGCCCACTGAGATACCATGCCGCAGTTTAACATGAATACCCCACTCAGACCAGTCGTTGTTTTAGCCCCGTAATGTCGAGCACCAGACAGGTACTATCTTTTTATGGTCTTTTGGTATGACGCATCCGGGGATCAAACCCCGGACCTCTGCTCTCTGGGGTGGACGCTCTACCACTAGACCATGACTAGATATGACTGGAATATTGTTAAAAGTGGCGTTAAACCCAACTCACTCACTCACTCACTAGAATAGCAGCCAATGCTTGTCGTAAGAGGGGCTTTGGGTGGTCAGGCTCATTGACTTGGATGATGCATGTCACGAATCCCAGTTGCTTATATCGATGCTCATTTATCAATCACTGGATTGTCTGACCCGGCCCGATTATTTACAGACCGTCATCATACTGTAGGAATATTGCTGCTGAGTGCGATGTTAAACAACAAGCAAACAAAAGCATATTTAAATACAAAAGTCCATTGATCCAGGTTTAGAATAGGTCCCTTGGGATATGATGACATGCAGAAACCAGCGAGCCTGACCATCCGGTCCCATTAGTTGCATCTTACGACAAACATAGTCGCCTCTTACGAAAAAACCTATTCCTACCCAGATGTTCAAGGGTCCACAAGAGGAGCACTGGGGTGAAGTCCAAGCTGTTGATATTATGTCATGTATTTAGTCCAAAATGACTTTAGAATTAAGAATTTGTTTCATCCTCTCTTGTTTTGTGCGAGATGTTCAGTAGTTTGATACATTTTTCAGAGCCCTGATGGTAGATTCATAGCATCAGGAGCCTTAGATGGTATTGTGAACATCTTTGACATCACAACAGGAAAACTCATCCACACACTAGAAGGTAATACTGAGGCTTACATGTCTCTCTTGTGAAGCAGTTCAAATTCTCAAGTTAATTCACTGAGATGGGTTGCATAAATAGCTGTAAATTTGCTGATATGTTGTTAGGCAATATTTGTTCATTGATTCACCCCGTTGGGATCCTGGATCATGATTGGTACCAAACAGCCAATGTACCAAGGTGGTAAGGTGTGTGGTGACTGGCTTGATGGCATGTCAATGTACCCCAATGGCATGGAACAATTGTTTGTAATTTCAATCACGCTCAGTATTGCATATGTAAATACAGGGGTCCATGGTTCCAGGGTTAGAGGGGGCACGGTGGCCCAATCATCTAAGGTGACGCAATTCGCTGTGCAGAGTTGCGTCCCTTGGGCACGCCAGAAACCTATGATTGTAGGTTCGAATCCCGGTTCGCCCAGATTATGTTTCTAGGTTTGTCAGCACCATACCCGTGCTCGTGGGTTTCACCGAAGTGGTAAACGTCTGGGACCTGCATCACTTGGGGCTTTTCTACCACATTAAGCTGACAAGCCTTGATATAACTGGAATACTGTTAAAAGCGGCGTTAAACCCAACTCACTCACTCAATCCAGGGTTAGAATTGATCCAGGTATAAAATAGGTCCTCAATATGCTATTGCTGGTAACACTCAGCATTGTGTATGTAAAACACCCAGGAAGACCCGATCTTTCCTATATCTTTCATGTTTTTAATGAAGGTGCTGCTCATGTGATTAAACTGAGACCCGCTTTATCACAATATAGATCTTGACTATCGATCAGATCGTCTTCACTTCAAATACCTCACTTCTATACTGCCAAAGGGGAACATGTAATCACGGGTTATAAAGAAACGTAGTGAATATACACAAGCCATGAAGTGTCGACAATCAGTGACATATTGGTCTGTTTCAGGTCACGCTATGCCTATCCGGTCACTGTGCTTCTCTCCCGACTCCCAGCTCCTGGTCACTGCATCAGATGATGGAAATATCAAGATATATGATGTGTAAGTATACAGTGAATTATTATACACAGGAGATACCGCTTGGGTGACATCATCTTTATACACCCTCCTTCTCTTGCGTGATCTTCATCACAAATACATTTGAAATTGCATTTGTTTATTCTTTCTGTGTAATCCCTTGAAAATATTGACTTTATCCTTTCTTCTTCCAGCCAACATGCCAACCTAGCAGGAACCCTGTCTGGCCACGGAGACTGGGTGCTCAGTGTCTCCTTCTGTCCAGATAACACCCACTTTGTCTCAGGGTAAGATAACACCCTCTTTGTCTCAGGGTAAGATAACACTCACTTTGTCTCAGGGTATGATAACACCCGCTTTGTCTCAGGGTAAGATAACACCCTCGTTGTCTCAGGGTATGATAACACCCGCTTTGTCTCAGGGTAAGATACCACCCTCTTTGTCTCAGGGTAAGATAACACCCACTTTGTCTCAGGGTAAGATAACACCCTCTTTGTCTCAGGGTAAGATAACACTCACTTTGTCTCAGGGTATGATAACACCCGCTTTGTCTCAGGGTAAGATAACACCCTCGTTGTCTCAGGTAAAATAACACCCATTTGTCTCAGGGTAAGATAACGCCCACTTTTGTCTCGGTAAGAAAACGCCCACTTTGTCTCGGTAAGATAACACCCAATTTGTCTCGGTAAGATAACACCCACTTTGTCTCAGGGTAAGATAACACCCTCTTTGTCTCAATGTAAGATAACACCCACTTTGTCTCAGGGTAAGATAAGACCCACTTTGTCTCAGGGTAAGATAACACCTGTTTTGTCTCAGGGTAAGATAACAGCAACTGTCTTAGAGTCAGATAACACTGACTTTGTCTATGGGTAGGATAACACCAACTTTATCTAAGAATAAGATAACACCAACCTTGTCTCAGGGTAAGATAACACCAACTGTCTCATAGTAGGATAACAACCACTTTGTCTCAGGGTAAGATAACACCAACTGTCTTACAGTCACATAACACTGACTTTGTCTTTGGATAAGATAACACTTTTCTCAGGGTAAGATAACACCCACTTTGTCTAAGAATAAGATAACACCCACTTTCTCTAAGGGTAGAATAACAACCACTTTGTCTCAGGGTAAGATAACACCAACTGTCTCACAGAAGGATAACACCCATTATGTCTCAGGGTAGAGTAGGGTAAAGTAGCACTGACTTTGTCTGAGGGTAAGATAACACCGACTTTATCTAAGAATAGGATAACACCGACTTTCTCTAAGGGTAGAATAACAACCACTTTGTCTCAGGGTAAGATAACACCAACTGTCTCATAGAAGGCTAACACCCATTTTGTCTCAGGGTAGAGTAGGGTAAAGTAACACTCACTTTGTCTCAAACGCCCACTTTGTCTCAGGGTTAGATAACACCTGTTTTGTCTGAGGGTAAGATAACACTTTGTCTCAGGGTAAGATAACACCCACTTTGTCTGAGGGTAAGATACCACTTTGTCTCAGGGTAAGATAACACCGACTTTGTCTGAAGGTAAAGTAACACTCACTTTGTCTCAGGGTAAGATAACACCGACTTTGTCTCAATGTAAGATAACGCCCATTTTGTCCCAGAGGAAAATAATGGGTTATTTTACACACACACACACACACACACAGTTACAATAAAGTTATCTCCCTTCTCATTATACATGGCTTCAAGTAGATTTTGCATCTGATAGAAAAATTGAGGGACCAAATTTGAATGGCGAAAGTTTGGGGAAGGAGCCTCGAAAATGCTTGAATTATCCGACTCAATTTTGTATAAATTTTGTAAAGCAATGTGGACTTTAATCTGCTGTTGAAAATCATAATGTGAGCTGCTGAAAGTTTCCCAAGAAGACTTGCTGGGTGTCCCTGCTGCACTGCTGCCCCCTTGATCTGTAATGGCTCTGCTTCTCTTCCAGGTCATCTGATAAAACAGTGAAGATCTGGAATGCTGGCACTCGGCAGTGTGTCCACACGTTCTATGAGCACTCTGACCAGGTATGTGTAAACAGTTGCTGGTTCCACAAAGCGATCTTTGCGCTAAGGTGATCGTAGCTGTCATACTTAACATAGGCTTAAGATCGTCGTAGTGCTGTGATTGCTTTTTGGAATGGGGCGCTGGTGTCTTTTTATCTAACAAACAACATTTCACAGCCATTTGATATGTAAAACATTCGGAACATTAAAAACTGTCTCCAGGACCCACTTGCACAAAGTGATCTCAGGGCTAAGATTATCGTAAGACTGTGTTAAAGTATGGGAGTTACGGTCATCTTAGCGCTAAGATCGCTTTGTGCAAGTGGGCCCAGTTCACGACTCATGATGCTCCAAGTAAGTCACAGGACTAATGATTTAGCACAGTGTTACAAATCCCCTCCAAGTCACAAGATGATTTGGGGCAGTCGGGTAGCCAAATGGTTAAAGCGTTCGCTCATCACGCTGAAGACCCGGGTTTGATTCCCGACATGGGTACAATGTGTGAAGCCCATATCTGGTGTTCCCCGCCGTGAATTTGCTGGAATATTGCTAAAAGCGGTTTAAAACAATACTCAATCACTCACAAGATGATTTCTCCCATGTTATTTCAGGTATGGAGCGCCACCTACAACAGTAATGGTTCCAAGATTGTGTCAGTCTCCGACGATAAGGCAATACATATCTACGACTGCCCTCTCTGAGACCTGCAGTGACTGATACTGACTAAGCCAGTACTTCTGAATTATTTGAACATTTTATTGTCTGAAAGACAAATGGATCGGACACCAGCTGTGACACTTTCTTCAACTCCAAGTACTTCCCATTGCAGGGTTGTAGTATTGGAAGAAGCAGAAAAACTGAAAGGAGTGCCGAAGTGGTCATTTCACCAGAAGATGGGGATGTATTCTGGGGCGGTTCCACAAAGCATTTGTTGCGCTACGATGATCGTAGCTTCCAATACTGTAACAAAGATTTATGATGGTCATTATGATGATCCAAGCTGTCGTACTATTACAAAGACGTATGATCGTCATTACGATGATTGTAGCTTTCATACTCAAACAATGACTGATGGTAGTCGCTACTATGATCGTAGCTGTCGTATTATTACAAAGATGTATGGTCGTCACTACGATGATTGTAGCTTTCATACTCAAACAAAGACATGGTAGTCGCTACGATGATCATAGCTGTCGTACTATTACAAAGACGTATGATTGTCACTACGATGATCGTAGCTCCAACATTCAAACAAAGACTGATGGTAGTCTCTACGATGATCTTAGACCCACACTCAAACAAGACTATTGATAATCTTAGAACTAAGATTGCTTTGTGGAACAAGTCCCAGGCCTATATGTTAACTATTGATGCTGGTACAATGTGCTGAAACAGTTCACACCGGAGATGTTTCACAAGTTTGATCAAACAGCCACAGTGGAGATACAGTGCTTCTTCTTGTCTAGTTCAATCAAATCATTCCGGGTTAGAATTGGTCGCCAGTAACCTAAGCTTGTTGTACAAGGCAACTATATAGATCAAGTGGACTCGGTGCCTTGATTGTTGCCTGTCATTCCACTTTTATCGAAATTCTATGGATTGCATTGTTGCTCACCGATTTATCTGGACCTGCTCACAGGGCTTTATTTGGCCCGAAGTCCGCAGCAATTTTCTGTGAAAATGGGAATGAAAAAATGCCCTTTTCATGAAAATATAGTTATTATTTTCGACGTAATAAGTGCCCAGGGCACTCTCAAAATTAGAAATAGGGGGCTCTTATTAGAATATTATTTTGGTGAAAAAAACAGAGTTGAAAGATATATTTCGTGAAATATATTTATGCTGAAAGCCTAAAATGTTAATGTACGACATATATTTTTTTCCAGAATTTATTGCCTATAATTAAGGGTGCATATAACACAAGTGTCTATTATAAGTGAATAAATAAGTCTTGTGTACATTGATCAATCGGAAGGGATGCTAATTGAGTTGTTCACAAGCCAATATCTTAGCAAATGTCACCATGGGCACTTATTAGAGCGGGGCGCTTTTTACGTCGAATACGGTATGAGTAATTGAATGGCTGGGTTGAGCTGACTTTTCTACTGATAACAAGGCCCTAAAAGAGAATGAGATCAGCAACTTCCTTGAGAGAAAGGTCGTGTGGTGTGTGTAAATAATGCAAGAATTGTCATGAAACAAGCACTGCTTTCATTGTAACGTCAACTGTAAATATTAATGTAAATAAATATATTTTACATTAGATATGTTCTTGTATTATGTTATCATTCCCCTAATCGGCAGCTGAGGCAAATCTTGCCCTGGTCCGTTAGCTGCAGATATATATACAAACACACTTACAAGGCAAGTGACACGTTTTATGTTTAACACTTTCTTAAGAAATCCTACCACATTAAATGTCAATTTCAATTATGTCAAATGTCAAGGTCACACAAAAGTAGTGTTTGACACATGCAGTGAAGAAGCTAAATGTCAAAGTCACATGAACGTTCGTGGTTATTATTTTTCAAAAAGTATGATTGCATGTGTCATTAAACTGGGTATTTACATTCACAAGACATACTCCCACCTGTTGATTATCATTTGTGGTTAAAGTGTGTATGTTATCACTTGGATTTGAACCCCACAATCACAGGTTTCTGACCTGCGTAGTGCTGCCCATGCCCTCAAAACCACATAAAAAACATGAAGCTATGTTGTGACATAAACTTCATTAAACATTAAAAAAAGGATTATTGGAAAGGTCATGGTGATGTGAATGGCAAGTGTCTGATCACGTTTGTATTTATGATGTTGTCATTTATAGAGGCACATCAGGCAAACTTACTCTTTTTCCATTGAGGATCTAAGGTTTACAGTACTTAATCAGGGTGACCGACCATTTGATTTTCTTTAGGGTCCTGGGATGTTATTGAAAAAAATTAATGGTCCCCGAAAATTCTTGAAAAAATAACTATCCTTATTCTCCAATACAAATTTAACATTGTTAAGATTCTGAAATCCTTAAGCCTATCCTGTCTTCATTAACATGACCACATCTCTGATCAATATACTCCATCACAGGTAGCCTAGTGGTTAAAGCCTTAGCGCGTCACCCCCCGGGTTCGATTACCGACATGGGTACAATGTGTGAAGCTCATTTCTGTTGTCACCTGCCTTGGTATTGCTGGAATATTGCTAAAAGCGGCGTAAAATCAATCTCACTCACTCACTACTGAATCACAAATATATTTGATTATTTCGTGTATTAAACCAGGTTTCCTTGGATAAAAGGCATTCGTCTTGTAACATGAAGTAAAATGAACAAAGCTAACAGTTTTAACTTTTAACCGGTCATCAGATAGACATGATGCGTTATTCTTCTAGGCGTGTACGTGCAGACTTCCGTTGGCCGTCCACGTCTCATTCCCGTAGGAAGCCTGACAGGTGTACACGCCGGCATCCGAGGCCTCCAACTGCTTCACGTAGAACGTCATGGACGGGCTGAGCTCCACGTCCGAGTAGATCTCTGTGGTAGTGCCGGCCATATTGGTGAATGTCCAAGTCATTGTCATCGAGTCACGCACCACAGGGTCAAACTGGCACAACAAGATGGCGGTCTCTCCTGGAGCCATGGTCTGGTTGCTAGGGATCACCTGGAGGTCCCCTTGGACAACAGATCAACGACAGTGATGTAGAGGATCTATGGTATGGTTATTGATTTAGATGACGATGACCAATGCAGCGTTCATAGAACAATCAGTCTCGATTATCTGCCGAAACAAATTCCATTGGGCGTCAAAGGCAAAATAGTGAAATGTATATGAATGGATCACAGAAAATCAGTGATGACACCAGGTGTTCGCGAAATGCAACAAGCATAACTGTTTGTTATAGTACATGTTACAGTGGGGTCGGTCGGGTAGCCTAGTGGTTAAAGTGTTCGCTCGTCACGCCGAAGACCCGGGTTCGATTCCCGACATGGGTACAATGTGTGAAGCCGATCTCTGGTGTCCCCCGCCGTGATATTGCTGGAATATTGCTAAAAGCGGCGTAAAACCATACTCACTCACCCACTCACATGTAACAGTGATGGCTGCATATGCAAAAATGATTAGGATTAGCAATGTGTTAGGTATTTTCTAGGCGGCGTCAAAAGCATCCGGCCACCTTACTTCGATGAAAAAAGAATTCATCATTAATTGGATGCTCCGCGTGTGAATGTCGTTTGACGCCATTCAGCAACATTCCAGGGATACCATGACTGAATGTGTGAACAACGACCCACGGGTTACGATGAGACGCTTTCATCCAGGTCACAGGGCCTAGCAACACGATCCTCATCTCAGTAGACTCCTACGCATCTTCCCGAGGCAAGGGAATTTACTGACTGTAAAGTGAGTTAACTCCCTTGCCTCGGAAAGAAGCCTCATACCACACGCAGTATAGTGCCAGGGCCCTAGTCTAAGGTGAATCAAACGGACTCACAGCTGGTTGTATTCTGGCTGTCCGGGTCTACCGTCAGGGTCGTGTTGGGGTCTGAAATTAACAGAGATGATTGGAACTTTCAGATATATTGGATTCATAAATAAAAGATTGAGACGTATAATTTGCCTTTGTAAGATTTGCAAGATAAGGCACAAGATCGTTCTTTGTTTGTCTGTTTGTTTGCCTTTTGTTTAACGCCGCACTCAGCAATATTCCAGCTATATTAGCCGTCTGTAAATGATCGAGTCCGACCAGACAATCCAGTGACTGACATCAGGAGCATCGATCCACGCAATTGGAATACGATGACATGCATGAACCAAGTCAGCGAGCCTGACCACCCGATCCTGTTAGTCGCCTTTTACGACAATCATGGGTTGCTGAAGACCAATTCTATCCTGGGTCTTCACGGGATGGTTCATGTTTTGTTTGAAGGGTGGTAGTTATTAAAGCGTTCTGCTGGCCACACTGAAGATCGGGTTTCGGTTCTCCAACATGTCATGTATGAAGCCAAATTTCAATTCCAACCCGGATCTTGCCGGCTTCAAACACAAAGTATTATCGCCGAACCTTAAGAAGCACAAGAGTGTTGGTACATAACTGTATGCAACACATAATATGAATGGATCATCATAACGCGAAATATTTGCACTTCATAACTATGCCCCTTTGTGCGTGCGTGCGCGCATGGGCTCGCGTGTGTGGCTGCTTGTACTAGTTCGGACTGATGTCGGTTTTATAGTACTAACCCGCTGAGATACCATGTCGCAGTTTAACATGAATACCCCACTCAGACACAGAATACTGACTCCGAGCCGACCAGTCCTTGTTTTAGCTCCTTAATGCCGAGCGCCAGGCAGGGTAACAACAAGTACCATCTTTTAACGTCTTTTGGTATGACGCGGTCGGGGATCGAACGCGGACCTTCCGCTCTCCAGGCAGACGCGCTATCCACTAGACCACGGCGACGGTGTGTATCTTTAAGGTGTACTCTTCAGGTTTATGGCTATACCTACCCGGCACCTTGAGTACACCTCCAGCGGTCCAGGTCCGCGACCCTATACTGGCTTCACACGTGTATACTCCCGCATCCGAGGCAGATACATTCTTCACGTCGATGAAGACTTCTGGTGGATTCACGGCTGCAGTCGAGTAGATGTGAGTCACTTGACCGGCCAAGTTCATAAAGGACCAGGACATATTCATGGGCTGGTCAACAGGGGCGTCAAAGTTGCACTCGAAGTCTGCCATCTCATGAACATCAACCGTCTGTTGGGCTGGGACCACCCCGAGTTTCACTGGAAGGGAGTACGATGGACAAGGTTGGTTTGTTTGTTTGTTGTTTAACGCCGCACTCAGCAATATTCCAGCTATATGACGGCCGTCTGTAAATACTCGAGTCTGGACCAGACAATCCAGTGATTTACATCATGAACATCGATCCAGACAATTGGGATCGATGACATGCATCAACCAAGTCAGCGAGCCTGACCACTCGATCCCGTTAGACGCCTCTTACGACAAGCATAGTCGCCTTTTACGGTAAGCATGGGTTGCTGAAGACCTATTCTTTCCCGGATCTTCACGGGTCAGATGGACAAGGCATAGCCGATGGTTCATGTGATATTGTTTACTAACTACGTGTGTGTGTGTTGGTGCTGCAGATGTTTAACGCCACTCTCACCAATATTCCAGCCATATGACGGAAGTTACAAGTGTGTTTGTTTGTTGTTTACGCCGCACTCGGCAATGTTCCAGCTATAATGCGGCGGTATGTAAATTAATACCAGACAATTCAATGATTGACATCATGAGCATAGATCTACGCAATTGGGATACGATGACATGCATCAACCAAGTCAGCGAGCCTAACCACCCGATCCTGTTAGTCGCCTCTTATTTCAAGCATGGGTAAGTACATGTGTGGCAAGACCTTTCAGTGATTGATAACATAAGACAACCAATCCACCGAGATGGACCACCCGATCCTTTGTTTCACCCCATTCTGGCGACTAATTCTGACCCGGAATTATCACGAGGGAACGAGTGTTCATTTCAGTTGGGTTATGTGATATCTACCAAAGATACTTCATCGATGGCTTTCATGGTCGGTTGATGTCTGCGGCTGTCCAAGTTGAACGTAGAGTATTAGAATTCAGTTGAGTCAGCTGCGTTCCCTTAAGGTTTGGACATTATTTCATTCACATCACTGTGTCAGCTTAATGTGGGAGGACTCTCGATGTGCTCTTTACCACTTTGGGGAAAGCCAAGAGCACAGGCATGGTGCTGGCGCATATTAAATCATAATCAGGACGAATCATAGGTTCCTGGTATGCCAAAGGGGCGCAACTCTGGACAAGGAATTGAGACCACGTAGATGTGAAAGTGATGCGGGTTCCCTTTCAACGTTTGACAATATGCTTGGTAGTCAATCTTCCTTGAGTTTCCTTCGCAGTTTTCTTAAGCGCCGCAATTCGTTATTCAGAGTTGCGTCCCTTGGGCACGCCAGAAACCTATGATTGGTGGGTTCACCCTGATCATGTTTCTAGGTTTGTCCGCACCATACCCGTGTTCCTAGATTTTTTTAAGTGGTAAACGTCTGAGACCTGCATCACTTCTGGATTTCCTCCCACATTAAACTGACACGCCGTGATATAACTAGAATACTGTTCAAAGCAGCATTTAGCCCAACTCACTCACTCACTTGACAAAGTTTGTAATTAGAGAACACTCGTGAGTACATTTTCGATGATAGTGTGTAGGTCCCTTTGTGTACCATCGTAGCGGTGGGAAATATTTCAGTAATATATCAACATAAACGTACATAGTGCCAACTTGTCGGTCGTAGTCGGTGGTGTTGTCGTGGTAGTTGTTGGTATTGCCGTTGACGTGTCTGCTGCAAGTGTGGTTGCAGGAGTCGCCGTTGGCTCTGCGCACAGCATGTTGTTACAAAGGGAAACGTTGTTACAGCAGTCAGTGCAGGATGGTGTTGTTGCGCGTTTCCCGACAATCACGTGCACGTTGTTTCTGAGCGTGTCACATACCTGCATTGGACATACATATGTGTGACTGACACAGTTCGGGACCTGTTCTAACCCAGACTCTCTACAGGGAGACAACGTAGGTTACTTGGAACTGCTCTCACCCTGAATGTCTACAGGGAGACCAGCATAGGTTGCTGGGGATCTGTTCTAACCCTGAATGTCTACATGGAGACCAGCATAGGTTGCTGGGGATCTGTTCTAACCCTGAATGTCTACATGGAGACCAGCATAGGTTGCTGGGGATCTGTTCTAACCCTGAATGTCTACATGGAGACCAGCATAGGTTGCTGGGGATCTGTTCTAACCCTGAATGTTTACAGGGAGACCAGCATAGGTTGCTGGGGATCTGTTCTAACCCTGAATGTCTACAGGGAGACCAGCATAGGTTGCTGGGGATCTGTTCTAACCCGGAATCTCTACATGGAGACAAGCATGGGTTGCTGGGGATCTGTTCGAACCCTGAATGTCTACAGGGAGACCAGCATTGGTTGCTGGGGATCTGTTCTAACCCTGAATCTCTACATGGAGACAAGCATGGGTTGCTGGGGATCTGTTCTAACCCTGAATGTCTACATGGAGACAAGCATGGGTTGCTGGGGACCTGTTCTAACCCGGAATCTCTACATGGAGACCAGCATAGGTTGCTGGGAACCTGTTCTAGCTCTGAATGTCTTCAGGGAGACCAGCATAGGTTGCCGGGGACCTGTTCTAACCCGGAATCTCTACACGGAGACCAGCATGGGTTGCTTGGGACCTGTTCTAACAAACATAGTCAGCTTTTATGGCAAGCCTGGGTTGCTGAAGATCTATTCTATCCCGGATCTTCACGTTCACGTGCCTTTTTGCTGCAACCTGTGTGAAAACGGGTGCCACCGGTAGAGCAGGACATGCTCACCTAATTACTGGTTAATCACTGTCTTCAGTAATCTATTCATATAATTGTCACCGCTATTTTCTCTTTTACGCCTAATGGAATCTGCTTCGTCGTAAAATCGAGACTGGTTATTCTCTGGCGTTTTATATTTGAAAGTGATTCATAAAAAAACATTCGTTTAATGTACTCCTAATGGTATAATAGATTCTACTTTTTGATGAAATGTCTTATGATCGTGGAATTTTTATGTCACTTATGGTAAAACTTCTGAAACAAAGGCGACTCCAAATGTGGGGGTCAATCCCACAGCCGATCATTGCGCGCCTAAGGGACGTAACTCTTCATAGCGACTGGGAAACCCGCGCCTCAGAGAAAGGAGAGAAAGACGAACGTTTACCCTCATAGATTTGCATCCCATCTCATAGACGACGTGTCCTGCATGGGACTTAGTAAGGGTCATGCACTCCTGAAACAGAAATATTACCCCTAAGTCAGTAGAATGATCGTGTGTAATGACATTCCTATATTTGCACATGTGAAGAGCTTAGAGCCATAAGGGCCAATATCATGAGGAATCTGTTTTGAGAAAAGTGATAAAAACACATAACATTATGCATGTTAATGAACTGTTTTTTCACCGATAAATTCCTAGACATTAACGCATTCTGACAGCAGAGATATAGATGTTGTTATAAAAATATTCAAAAAAGGAAATAAACTTCTGTTTGTAATTTTTGTGAGGTTGGAAAGGGCCAGTGTCTGTATTTTGCATGAGATTTACCATGTGAGATTGATAAACTACTACTAAAAGTACAAACACATGCCATTGAAGTATTTTTAAATGAATTGAACTAATGCCAACTCTGTTGAAATAGTTGAAATATGATAAGAAGGTTCCAAACTTTCAAAATCTCTCTCAGACAACTGGTCTCAGCCACACACGGAAATGAGAGCTAAAAGGGCCAAAATCTAACAAAGTGACTTTGGCCCTTTTATAGAATTTTAAGTAGCTATATTTTTAAAAAACGCATCAATGAAAACATACAATATTTTTTTCTACAGGTAGACAAGAACTCATAGATGTTATTTATGCAATAATATGCAAAAAGGGCCAAAGTGCATTTTGGCCCCTTTTGGCCCCTTTTAGCTCTAACCATTTTAGCGATTCTCAATGCTGATAAGTGAGTGAGTTGGGTTTAACGCCGCTGTTAACAGTATTCCATGCAGCTATGTCACAGCGTGTCAGCTTAATGTGGGAGGAAGTCCCGAAGTGTTGCAGGACTCAGACGTTTACCATGTCGGTGAAACCCACGAGCACAGGTATGGTGCTGACAAACCTAGAAACATAATCGGGGCGAACCGGGATTCGAACATACCCAAGGGACGCAACTCTCCACAGCGAATCGCGGCGCCTTAGCCGACTGGGCCACCCGTTGACAACCCGTTGCGTCCGCCACCCCATGCTTGTCGTGAGAGGTGACCTACGGGATCGGGTGGTCAGGCTGATTGACGTTGATTCATGTCATCGTGTCCCAATTAAGTGGATCGATGCTCATGATGTCCATCACTGCATTGTCTGGTCCAGACTCGAGTTTTTACAGACCGCCGTCATATAGCTGGAATATTGCTGAGTGCGGCGTTAAACAACAAAGAAACAAACACACACACACAAACCATCAGTATCACACACCTCTCCAGCAGCACATGTTTTGATGGTAGTGCAGTCCTTGGGATGGGGTGTGTGCAGGCAGCTGTAGCACTGGAGCCCCGACTGTAGCCCCGACTCGAGCCCCGACTTGAGCCCCGACTGGAGCCCCGACTTGAGCCCCGACTGGAGCCCCGACTGCGCTGCAACGGACAGACCAGAAGTAGTCACCAGGATGTTATACAAATGTCCATCTTTGATTGGTCGTATTAGCCGAGATAGAGACCGACCATTTCATATTCGAGGTTTGTTTGAGAAACACAAAAAAGCTGTTCTCCGTCTTAAAACAAAACAAATTCTTCGCTGTTCATGTTCTGAGAACAATTAACTGTTCGGTTCGCCCTTTCACAGAAGAACTGGCCAAAAAGGAATTCTCTTTCTGACAAAAATGCGAAGCCCTCCTCTACCCTCGAATATTAATTGGTGTGTCACTTACAAGTTAACATTCTGATATAATCTAAAATACAGTAGGATAGCCTTTTAATGGCTCTGTTATTTAAACAAAGTATATTTATAATCAATTTTAAGTGTCGATGTATTTCGAGTTTCTTATGGTGATCACACAGTAATCAACAAATTACATCTATGAAAATACATATTTGTACCGACCGCCTCCGTTGTAGATCGTCCGCCCGGAGAGCGGAGGGTCCGGGGTTCGATCCCCGACCGCGTCATACCAAAAGACGTTAAAAGATGGTACTTGTTGTTACCCTGTCTGGCGCTCGGCTAAAACAAGGACTGGTCGGCTCGGAGTCAGTATACTGTGTCTGAGTGGGGTATTCATGCAGGATGGTATCTCAGTGAGCTTGCACTATAAATCGGCATCAGACCGGACTAATACAAGCAGCCACACACACACGTGCATGCACATCGCTAAATAAGTGCAATAATCCTGGACGCGACGTTAAACCCCATTTCACCTCACCTCACATACATGCACCCGAATGTAGTATTTCCACTGTACCTTCTCCGTGTGATATGCAGACAAGCGCAAGGGTGACTGAAACACAAGACATATATTGGACAGAGTGAGTGAGTGAGTTGGGTTTAACGCCGCTTTTAACAGTATTCCAGTTATATCGCGGCGTGTCAGCTTAATGTGGGAGGAAAGCCCGAAGTGATGCAGGTCTCAGACGTTTACCACTTCGGTGAAATCCACGAGCACGGGTATGGTGCTGACAAACCTAGAAACATAATCGGGGCGAACCGGGATTCGAACCCACAATCATAGGTTTCTGGCGTGCCCAATGGACGCAACTCTGCACAGCGAATCGCGGCGCCTTAGACGACTGGGCCACCCGTGCCCCCTATATTGGACAGAGACGGAAACACAATTGATATGTATGACGGTGAAAGCGCCATGTCCAACGAAAAAAAGGCGACATATTATTTATTTATTTGTTTGCTGTTTTACGACATTCAGCAATATCCCGCCAATATGAAGGCGAAACAATCCAGTGATTGGGATTGTGAGCAGGATCTGGTGTTCCGGCTCGTTGACATGGTTGACGCATGTCATCGTAGATCAGTTCCGTGTTCGATGATCTTGATGTCAATCACTGAATTGTCCCATTATTTACCAGCCGCCGTCATATCGCACAAACACAACGAGTGCGAGGCATCATATCCCCATGGGTACTTATGATGTCAATCACTGAATTATCAGGTCCAGGTTGAACTATTTACATACCGCCGTCATATAGCTTGAATATTGCTGAGTGCGGCGTTAAACAACAAACCAACCAACCAACTGCAGTGTTTTGAGTCATGTTCTCTTCTCCCGGGGCGGTCGGGTAGCCTAGTGGTTAAAGCGTTCGCTCGTCACGCTGAAGACCCGGGCTCGATTCCCGACATGGGTACATTGTGTGAAGCCCATTTCTGTTGTCCTCCGCCGTGATATTGCTGGAATATTGCTAAAAGCGGCGTAAAGCCAAAACTCACTCACTCACTCTCATCTCCCTGTGCAGTATTCTTTGCCTAGATGTTCTGGCCCGTTTATCAATTCTACTTATTGAAAAACAAAAAAAAGCAGGAATGAAGATTTATTTAAAGTTTATTTCATAACACAAATAAGGGGCAAAACCTCCACGTGCTTAGTCAAAACCTACATACGTTTCCCCCTTCCCTTCCCATCTCATCCGTTCAAACCCACATCATTCTTTCTGAAACGTGTTCTTATTTCCACCCCTCTAACTTAACTCCCCAAAATTAAATGTCCCCAAACAAACCGATTCAATTCCTGCTCTATTTTTCTCCTTCTCATAAGTCCCCATCCAACATCACATTTATCCCAACAAAACAATGAAAGAAATAATAAATGGTATTGATGCAAGACGCGAGAGTCGACTTAACCTTACCAGATTCAATGTCCAGAATGCGTGTTCCTTGATGGTTATCTGAGAGTGAGAGTGAGTGAGTGAGTGAGTGAGTGAGTTGGGCTATTTAGCACTATTCCAGGTATATGAGGATGGAGGTCCGACACACTGTACCCAACAGGAAGCCCCAACCTTATCTCAACACAGCCGTGCAAGTATCCTACCAAAAACTATACAAATTCCATGTCGACATGCTATAAAGTGACCCATAATCTACGGGGTGCTTGTCACACTACATGTGACGTGACCCGTGAAAATCCGGAGTAGAATAGGTCTTCAGCAACCCATGTTTGCCGTAAGAGGCGACTATGCTTGTCGTAAGAGGCGACTAACGAGATCGGGTGGTCATGCTCGCTGACTTGGTTGATGCATGTCATCGTATCCCAATTGCGTGGATCGATGCTCGTGATGTCAATCCCTGGATTGTCTGGTCCAGACGCGATCATTTACAGACCGCCGTCATATAGCTGGAATATTGCTGAGTGCGGCTTTAAACAACAAACCAACCAACAAACATGTGACGTTACTGCACTTGACGGGGCATATCAAAGCGAGAGTGTGAGAAAGGTTTTACGCCGCGTTTAGAAATAGTTCAGCAATATAATTACTGGCGTACACAAGAAATGGGCTTAAGACATTGTACCAGCCTCGGAAATCGAACCCGGTTTTCGACACGACAAGCCATTGAATTTACAACCCCGCCACCGAGGACGCCGTTGCCTATGTAGAACATGAAATTACAAAATGTCTTCGTCTATATTCGACGCGCAGAGGAATAAATATGTCACTACAGAAAACGTTAAGAAAATGTAAAAAAGAAATTTGAATAAGCTACCTGCCAGTAGAGCCAACATGGTGCCTCGATAAGACTAGGCTTTGACCTTCCCTTATCTGTGAAGACACGTGAGCCGGCGGCGGACATTGTGTGAATTATCTCGCCCAAGAGGTCACCACCCTGCAATACCCAAGGGAGTGACCATTAACTAGGTGGTTTGTCATAACAGCGAGTGAGTACGGTTTTACGCCGCTTTTAGCAATATTCCAGCAATATGACGGCGGGGGACACCAGAAATGGGCTTCACACATTGTACCCATCTCGGAAATCGAACGTGGTCTTCAGCGTGACGAGCGAACGCTTTAACCACTAGGCTACCCGACCGCCCTTTGTCATAACAATTCAGTGATATAATGAGTGTTCTTGTATGCCGCAGTTGTATGTTTCTTTGTCATTTAACGCCACACACAGCAGCATTCCAGTTATGTGACGGCGTTCTGTAAATGATCGTCATCTGCTGATTTCTGTGTGCGTCGTTAGTAACAACCAAATAACTATTTCAGCAGATGCCAGATTGTTATTACGGTGTAAATACCTTAACTGCCGGGCGAAAGAAAGTATACACCCATGTTTGATGGCTAAAACAAGGTTTCTACCTAGTAACGACCCGTGAAGACCCGGGGTAGAATAGGTCTTCAGCAACCCATGATTGCCGTAAAAAGCGCCTATGCTTGTCGTAAGAGGCGACTAACGGGATCAGGTGGTCAGACTCACTGATTTGGTTGATGCATGTCATCGTATCCCAATTGCATAGATCGATGCTCATGATGTCAATCACTGGATTGTCTTGTCCAGACTCGATTATTTACGGACCGTCGTCACTAAGCTGGAATATTGCTGAGAGCGGTGTTAAACAACAAAAAAACTAGTAACGTTTTGTAACGGTCACGTCCAATGTTCACGTGTATGCTTTCCTTTCCCGGCAGTTTAATTGAGCAGATATACAGGTTATTGTCTGATTGTTAAACCCCCACCAGAACAGCCGTTTATTTCTGTCATCGAGTGGTGTTGACCTCAGATCATTGGAGGTCATCTTCCGGAACCGCCATGCAACAAATGACGTCACGGGAGGTTTCGTAGACGTCATAATGTGTTGTAGGTTCCCGGATGTGGATGTCTGTGTTATCTTGACCCCTATGACCACATATCCTGGAGACAGCGACCTTGTCACATACCATGTTCTCAGCAAGGATGTGCACTGAGTCGAGCATTCTAATTAACAATTAACTTGTTGTCGATCAGTACATATTCTATACCAATTTGGGTCGTCAATACCCAGTCGTCTCATGCGGCACAATTCGCTGTGCAGAGTTGCGTCCCTTGAGAACTCCTGAAACATATGATTGTGGGTTCGAATCCCGGTTCGCCCCGATTATGTCTCCAGATCTGTCTCCACCATACCCGTGCTCGTGGGTTTTACCGAAGTGGTAAACGACTGAGACCTGCATCACTTCGGGCTTTCCTCCCACATTAAGCTTAAGCTGACACGCCGTGATATAACTGGAATACTGTTTAAAGCGACGTTTAACCCAACTCACTCACTCACGCTATGGCAATTCGAGTACTAATATGCGCCTCAGAATATACAATTTATGTAGTGTACTTCAATCATGTTTATTCACAGAAGCATATTTCAAATGGTACAATAAAAGGCAGAAAAACAAACACAAATACAAAAGATGTAAAGTTATCAAACTCAAATACAAAAGATGTAAAGTTATCAAACTCAAATACAAAAGATGTAAAGTTATCAAACTCAAATACAAAAGATGTAAAGTTATCAAACTCAAATACAAAAGATGTAAAGTTATCAAACTCAAGCGTGATACATGCTATTCGGTTTTACATCTTCTCGGAAGCCTATCAGTGGCCATCTTCATCATCAAACAGTGCTTATGAATTCCATCATATTGACAAAGATACAGTGGTACAGTGACATTCACCTTTATATATTCCATTAGAGGAACGTATGTACATTAATTTACAACAGCTGTTAGGAATAAATAGCAGGAGTTGAGACGCGTATTAAATACAGTGGTATATGTCCGCATTCACCGTACATACAGGTACGTGCGTGATTATTACATAAGACATTTTACATGAAAGGATATGGGTTATTCCCTACAACGTAAAAGGCGACCATGCTTGCCGTAAAAGGCGACTATGCTTGTCGTAAGAGGCGACTATGCTTGCCGTAAAAGGCGACTATGCTTGTCGTAAGAGGCGACCATGCTTGTCGTAAGAGGCGACTATGCTTGTCGAAAGAGGCGACTATACTTGTCGAAAGAAGCGACTAACTGGGTCGGGTGGTCAGGCTCGCTAACTTGGTTGAAGCATGTCATCGATCCCAATTGCGTGGACCGATGCTCATGATATTAATCACTGGATTGTCTGGTCCAGACTCGAATACTTACAGACCGCCGTCAAATCGCTTGAATATTGCTGAGTGCGGCGTTAAACAACACACCAACCAACCCTACAACGATTTGAATAAGTGTTGCATAGTTACAACCTTGTAAATGTCACATTGGTGATAATAAATATATTACCTTCTACAGTTCCTACTTCTCCTTCATTATCCATTGTATCACATCTCCCTGCTGACACCTGCTCACTTTACGTTCAGATGGTGGAGCACACAACAAGACGTGCATCCTACTGCACGACCGGTCTCAACGGAAGTTACATGTAGATATTCCAGTCCACACAATATGGCAGCAGAAACTGTATTGAAAAACTTGTTCGGAAGTCGTAGAAACTATCAGTTGTGAAGAAAGTATTGTTTCCACACAAAGCAAACACATGGCTGTCGCCATTGACAGAATTGGTACAAGTATAGATATTCCAAATCACACAATATGGCAGCAGAAACTGTATTGAAAAACTTGAGCGGAAGTCGTAGAAACTCAGTAGTGACAAAGGAACTGTTTCCACGCAAAGCAAACACATGGCTGTCGCCATTGTCAGAATTTGTTCATGTAGATATTCCAAATTACATAATATGGCAGCAGACAGAAACTGTGTTGAGAAGCTTGTTAGGAAGGCGAAAAAAGTCTCAGTAGTGACAACAAAGAGCTGTTTCCATATAAAGCAAACACCCTGTCGCTATTTAAAGACTTCTTTCATGTTTATTCTTTACGGTTGTGTTCAAACATGATTGTATATTTCGTTTTCAATTCCACAATATGTTTATATAAAGAGAGGGGTAGAACAACTCTATTTTCACAATTAACAAGTATTTTACTTTACATTATATTTTGTCTGGCATATGTAACTGATTATTTTTGTCAGTTTTATTCTGGAACGAATTATTGTTCTCTTGATTGGCATTAGCATATAATAAAGAGTGTGTATGATATAGAAACGACACATAAGGTGTAAAAAGCTGATTTGAGACTAATGTCCGATTTGTGGTATCGGAAAGTACGAGACCTAAGCATTCTGCTTATCGCACATTAACCCCAATGCTTGTATCACGACGTTGAGAGGAACCCAGGGACAATCGTCAAGAAACGTTGTGGTGGAGCAACGGACCAACAGACGGTGACTCGCACTGCCGGGGTCTCGGCTGTGCAATCAAAATGGTCCGGTTTCCTGGATCTGTCAGCTGAATTTATATTATGTCCGTACGATTTTGGAAGAGTGAAATCAGAGTGTTCGCCAAAGACGCTCATGTTAACTGTACGACCCTATACTGAAGACGTGAAAATCAACAAACTCAAGTCTGCTTGCATGTCAGTGACAGCTTCGAACGAAGGGCAAGGTCACCACCGGAATAAGAAAAGACAACCGTGATCTACTCACACCGTTTTACGCTAGAGATAGGGAATGTTTTTGTTCACATTTGGGATATTTTGGGACACAATCAGAATTCAGGCACACTTCTACGGAGTTTTCGAATGACTTGTACCGGAAATGTTCACTTTAAGTGATCTGGTCGTTCAGTCGTGAACAAACAACTCCCGACACAGCGCCACAAAATACGCTTCGAATGGGCACTGACGGCACAACCGGATCATCCCAAGTAAGTCTAGATATCTGTCCAGATAGTTTAAACTGACTTCATTTCACCACGCTTATTCTTTTACGTTAAATCAAATTGAAAGTTGCAAAAGAGTGGTCGGGTGCGTCACACTCATGGGGACCCTAGATCTATTGATCGGTAGTCGTCCATTACACAACTAAAATAGAATGCAAACCGAATTTGATGCGTGTGACTGTCTTGTTTGATTGATAAAGTGTTTCTAAATCTCTCGCTCTCATGCCATTGCTTCAGTTCTGCCTTGTAGTTGCAAAATGAATGACGTCTCGCGATTTTATATGAATGAAAAAAGTAGTCCCGGTGTGACAGACGTCACGGTTATCCAATCAAAACGAATAAAACGAGGTCAACCTTGTACGACACACGTGTGACGCACGGATTTAGTATCTTACCACCTGCATCTTCACCACGCGGGTAACAAGAGTCATCAGAAAGATGACATATCCCCCGGCAGCTGTTTGGAAAGTAACCACAAGTAAATGTGCAATTTTGTATGTAATGAGTCAAGAGTTGAATGTTTTGAAGAAGCATACATTATTTACCCACAAAAGATCCACCATGGTCGCATCCATATGAAATGGAAAGTAAAACAAGTGTGTTTCTGTGTTGTTTTTTTATGCAAACAAATGACAAATTACAAGAAACAATAACTAAACAAGCGTATAGTCAACGAAGTCATCAATATCCCCCGCCCATTGTAACACGTTATGGTGAGGTGAGGTGAAATTGGGTTTAACGTCGCGTCCAAGATTATTGCACTTACATAGCGACGTGCATGCGCGTGTATATGTGTGTGTGGCTGCTTGTACTAGTCCGGACTGATGCCGATTTATAGTGCTAGCTCACTGAGATACCATGCCGCAGTTTAACATGAATACCCCACTCAGACACAGTATACTGACTCCGAGCCGACCAGTCCTTGTTTTAGCCCCTTAATGCCGAGCGCCAGACAGGGTAACAACAAGTACAATCTTTTAACGTCTTTTGGTATGACGCGGCCCGGGATCGAACCCTGGACCTTCCGCTCTCCAGGCGGACGCTCTACCACAAGACCACGGAGGCGGTCAACACGTTATGGTCCAAAACCAGGTAACTGACCCAACATTTCTCTTAGCCCATGTCAAAATAGCTGCAAAGGAAATTCTAAAATAAACATTTGTAAAACTCCTTAATATCAAATGGCACCAGTTCATATACTTTATATATAGACATGCAATGTTTGGCAAGGAAATATGTAACAGTTAATTTGTTATACTCCATAAGTGAACCCACCTTATATTAAAACTTAAATCCAACTTGTTGCCATGGAAACGTAAAAATAGAAATTTCTAAAATTCCTACATAGCAAAAGGCACCAGTTCAGTATGTGCCTGGTAGACATGCAAAGTTTTGTAAGAAAGTATTCAACAGTTTTTGAACTACGCTCCGGAAATGAACACCACCCTTATAGAACCCAATTCCAACTTGTTGCCATGGAAACGTAAAAAATAAAAAAAATCTAAAATTCCTTATAATAGCAAAAGGTTCAACTTCAGTATATGACTGATAGATTTGCCAAGTTTTGATCAAATACTGAATGATTTTTCAGTTCTGCCCCGGAAAAGGAAGTGATTACGGACGGACGCACATATTTTAAAGCGGAGGATTAATCCTGTGGCTATATATAACCCTGAACCAGTTCACGACAGCATAGCTATTTATTATATTTGATAAACAGCCTAGCATTATGCACCAGAAAGTGTTACAGTTGGTTAACCTGTATTGCACGTCTTCATGACGTATTCCTGTTTTCACGCGGATCAAGGGAACGCAGTGAGGCTTTAATCATACTACACATTTGTACATTCGGTTTAAATGGTCACAGGGCATACTATGTGAAACTTATTACAACACTGTCAGAAAGTACTAAACACTAAGGGTGAAACGATACACCGATATTCCGATGCATCGCGATACTTGACCCACGATACGATATACGATACACGTGGGCCCATTTATCGATACGCCACGATACGGAACGCAAATCTCAAGTAAAGCGTTTCCTCGCTATTGTGCCTTTCAATAAACCGCTAAATTGGTTATAGCGCGCGGTAACGCATGGCTCCCCAAAACGTACTTACATTTTTAATAAGCTCAGGTTTTACACCGACATGTTTTTCCCCATCTCAAAAAACATTATCAGCTGATCCCCACAAGCACATAACACCGGAAATACCTGTCAGCAAATCCGAACTGAAGTACGGAATTAAATACCATTACTATACTATCTTGTTATTAAAACGTGTTCATTATATATCTGGACTTGTGTTTGTAATATATTTTATTAATTTTATTCAAAATTTCATTTAATATTTTTTTCATTAAGTTATGTGAAATCGTGTGTGAAGAGATACTGCAACCACGGTCAGATTACCGCTTTTGACGTATTGAAACGAACTTTAGTTGCTAGAGAATGGATACATATATTAAAAATGCCATACTTTGACTCCTTAAAAGTCATGTGTGTGGCAATTTGGCGAATATATGTCAACATAAGGTTTTCGCAATCGAAATACATGTAGCACGGGAAGTCCCTAGGGTGACTGATCAAATTGTTCCATACGTAAAAATATCCTGCATTAATTATTTTCTGGTGTTTGAACTTTGAATTGTTTTTAAGGAAAGTTAGAGAAAGTTCCAACTTCAGTAGTCTTGTTATTATAAAATAATTTTGACTGTTCCAAAATCATGAAAGGTTCATTCTTGACATGCTTTAAGTCTTGTTTTATTTATCATTGCGTATCGAGATACGTATCGTATCGTGACCAGAATATCGAGATGCGTATCGTATCGTGACCTTCCTGTATCGTTGCAGCCCTACTAAACACGATCTGGCAGATCGCAAAATGCATCCCTCCACTACCGCTCTTGACTGAATACACACACAAATGGCTATGTAATTCTTAGTGCGCCGAGGCCTGTGTTGTTGGTTAATGCACTTGTTTTTCACTGATGCAATGGCTACTCTGTTGATCTCTTTGCTTGCTTTGCAAATTGGTTTGTAGTAAAAAAGGACAAACCAAAGAACGACCATGGTCAATATACGAGCAACGGCCCCCAAAAAGGCAAATCGGTCAAAATGTCAACGGCAAAACGACCAAAGAAAAAATTAAAACGGCCAAAATTTATAATAGATTAGTAAAAACGATTTTTGATGATTATATGACATTAAAAGTGCACATTCATGATCGGAATTGTTGTTTATTCCCATTTCTAATATATCAATGTCACTACTTCCTTCGTTTGTTTTTTGTTTAAGGCCACACTCAACAATATTCCAGCTATGTGACGGCGGTACTTTCTGCGTAAACCATTGTTGATGTAACAGTTAAGTTGTTAAAGCACAATCCACAAGACTGTATGACAAAAGAGATGACTTCAACTTTCCAAGTCAACTTTCCCGTCATGTCGAGCAATGCTCCTGCAGCTCCAGCCCTTGGTGTCTACATTTCACAACTTTTGAGGTGCAATCTAGCATGCTCTTTCAACCCGATTTAACTGAGCGTCATACAACTCACGCACAGGTGTTTGATCAAGGTTACAACATTCAAGACATTAATGATAAAAATGATGTCCGATGCAGTTCCCTATTTTGACATGTACCCTATATTCCCGTCTTTTTTTCCAGATGAACAATTGGCTTGCCTTTGCATGTGTTTTTGACGGTTTATTGCAATTGTCAGATCACATAAGAAAACAAGGCGTTGTGTGAAGAGGGGCACTGGACAGTTGAAACGACTGTTCTATGCATTACATAGGGAAGTCAGACTTTCCCCGCAGAAGGCTGGCAAGGTATAGAAAACGTTTCCCAGTTAATTCAATTTCAGTATAAAAAGGATAGTTTAACAGACCTTACCGTCGTAACGTACACACAAAAAATCCACAATAATTGTCAGGCCTAAATATACTGCAGGTAGACAAATAAACAAAAACAATGAATACAGTGAACATTATATTTTATTCAATGAAGACATCAAAATTTCATAGATATAACGACATATAACACTCTCACACATTGTCATGTGAACTAGTCAACAAAATATATGCTATTTCCAAATCTGTATTCTCTATCTTTATCGACATTCCATATTTATCATCATTTGACTTATCATATCTTGCTTTAGATATTTTGTGGGCAAACATATGAGATCAAACAGTACAAAGTAACATATTTGAAATTCAAATCATATATTTCACTCTTTGTGAGATTCAACAAATTCAAAAATTTGAGTAGTGGCCCAAAAAGGAATATTCTATGTGGCAACCAAAATAAATGGACAATATTGCCTGGCTCAAATAATCACATTGTCAGGATAGCAAAGACAGAGACTTTGAAAATGCTTCATCAATAGACTAATGGATGTTAAACACGGTCGGGGAAACATTTCACTAGCAACAGGCCTTGGAAGTTTGACTGCATTATCCCTGCAAAATATGTCAAAGTAATTTGAACATACTTCATCACTGATCTTCACGGGAACAACACTAACTGACACACTTGGAATTGTTCTTTATTAATTGGATCTTAACTGACACCTTTTTCATATAATTAAGTATTACAATGCAATACTCTGACAGTGTACATCCAAAGGGGAGAATTGGCAAATGGGAATTCAAGTTATTCCCCTTTATCCTCATATGACATATTATTAGTCATGGCAGTACAATTAAACCTAAATACATAAAATATGATGCCATAATTTAAAAAAAATAAATGTTGTCATTACATTAAAGTCACATCATTTCATGAATAGGTTTTGAATAATAATAAGCTTTCTTGTAAGCTCTATCAAGGGGCACTCGTAATGATATATAATTACTGTTATTATAGAGATATGAACAACAGATAAAAATTATACCTTTTTCGAAAATATTTAATATTTTCCTGTAACCTTTTGATAACATTTACAGTTTTGTATGGTTTCTTTTAATATGTCGACATCGCACCTACAACTACAGGATGTAGGGAACAGTTTGCAATCACCTACTTCCTCTGATGCTCACTGATGATTCCACAAATAATTAATGTATACAACTCAAAAGAAGTTAAGGATCACCCGATTCTTTCATAATGGTAAAGTTAATCTGTCATGACAATTCATTTCAATTTCTTTATTAACTAAAACCTCCAGTCGGTGGTACATAAGCAACTATGTTGGATAACATACATATATGCAAAAATACAATGTGATCAAATGGCAACAGTGGTTTACTTCAGAACAGAGAGTATTATTTTCACAAATTCAGATAGTCATGAGTTATCTGCGATACGTAGTAGCGTGTTTCTACTGCAACACTACGCTTCAGTGCATCTAAACATGTATCCCTCCATCAATTGCAGTTCTCTGAATCCTGCAGTCAGACTCACAACTGTGCCTTCAAATATTTCCTGCATTATATATTGAATATGTTCATTTTGGAATGGATTACATTCACACAAGATGTGACAGTAATCAGTGACATAACACGTCCAGAGAAGGTTGATACCGCCAAGTCTAAGTTCGTGAGAATACGTACAACTTTATGGATAACAACTTCTGGTTCATTGCATAAAGCGACATTTGATATATTACTAGTATGTCCGCATTATGATGAACTAAGAAAGTATATTTACCAAAATATTTTCATATAAACCATTGTACATTTAAGTTTAAACTATTACTCACCACTAGCAACACTGAAACCATTAGACATCTTTCTATGTACATATATCATGCTTTTATACAAAGAAAATCAAGTTTGGAAATTATATGATTGTACCAATTGCTCCTGTAATCATGATTGTACTATAGGTCTGTGGTCTCCTCAGTACGTTGAATAAAGAAACAAAGATATAGATTCTTACATCGTTGTCAAGCTTAAGTGACACTGATCGGGGATGGGTAATAATGGGTACCTCCATCAGCATGGGACATATAGGAGTAACTTACGTATATGATTAATGATAAAGGGATTGTAGTTAGATTAATTATGAATTCTTGAATGGGTATAAAACCCCTCTACGTGACACTATTGTGATTACTGCGTACTTGGTATCGAACACAATATTCTGATGAATCTATCAACATTGTTTGCTGTTATGAAGCCACTTGTACACACAGGAAGAGTTGTTAGAGCATCTGGCACATTATCAAACACTTCAGTTGAGCCAGGGTCCATATCATTTATCTAGTGCAGTCTTCTTACTAACTGCGAGCCACACAGTACTTATGCACAATGGAGATATCCACAGTAAGATTGGAAGAACTTACTGACATTCTCACAGAAGATTACATTGGGAACATTATCAGCGGACGTGTTCTCGATGTAGTCAACAGACTAAAAGCCAGTATTCATAACACAAAGACAAAACCTCGCTCAGAAACACGACAGTTCACATGTCGACAGTTCAGACAAGTTAAACGGGAAAGAGACACTTACAAAGAGAGTCTTGTCAAACTACGAGGCGAGCTGAGCAAAGACGTTCAATTTACAGCTGCAGCTGAATGACCTTCGTGATGCAAAGATGCCGAGCAGTGTTCTTAGAGAGGATTTAATGACACTGAATAAAAGTGAAGATGAGGAAAGAGATTGAACAACGCACAATGATAAACAATCATGCAGGGGGGGGGGGGGGGGGGGGGGGGGGGGGCTTGCAGGGAATGCTCCTGTCAGGCAGAGACCATATAATCTATTATATGGTCTCTGTGTCAGGTTACTTGTCCTATATATACTCATCCTGTGGAAAGGCGATGTGAAAAGGTGGAGAGTAAACGGTTTCTATTTTAAACTACTTTATGTTTTTTTATTGGGCAAATACGAGTGCTTATTGAGCACGTCTCTCGAAGTTAAGAATAACCCAAGGTCGGTTTTCAACGCACGTCCTATGGAAAAGAAGAACATCACAACGAACGCTAACAGATTGATAATCCAACCCACTCAGGTTGGAGAAACTGTGTTGAGATGCTGGTTATGGAGCCGTGGAAACAGTTATTCAAAGAAAGGGCTAACGCCATTGTCATCATATATTTCAATTTCTTGAAACATTCTTCTCAAATATCATCTTCATTAAATATTCCTATTAACTTTATGTATCATGTATCAAGTATATTCGTCAATGATTTGGGACTAAGTCACTTGGTATCGAACACAATATTCTGATGAATCTATCAACATTGTTTGCTGTTATGAAGCCACTTGTACACACAGGAAGAGCTGTTAGAGCATCTGGCACATTATCAAACACTTCAGTTGAGCCAGGGTCCATATCATTTATCTAGTGCAGTCTTCTTACTAACTGCGAGCCACACAGTACTTATGCACAATGGAGATATCCACAGTAAGATTGGAAGAACTTACTGACATTCTCACAGAAGATTACATTGGGAACATTATCAGCGGACGTGTTCTCGATGAAGTCAACAGACTAAAAGCCAGTATACATTACACAAAGACAATACCTCGCTCAGAAAAACGACAGTTCACATGTCGACAGTTCAGACAAGTTAAACGGGAAAGAGACACTTACAAAGAGAGTCTTGACAAACTACGAGGCGAGCTGAGCAAAGACGGCCATCTTACAGCTGCAGCTGAATGACCTTCGTGATGCAAAGATGCCGAGCAGTGTTCTTAGAGAGGATTTAATGACACTGAATAAAAGTGAAGATGAGGAAAGAGATTGAACAACGCACAATGATAAACAATCATGCAGGGGGGGGGGGGGGGGGCTTGCAGGGAATGCTCCTGTCAGGTTACTTGTCCTATATATACTCATCCTGTGGAAAGGCGATGTGAAAAGGGGAGAGTAAACGGTTTCTATTTTAAACTTTATGTTTTTTATTGGGCAAATACGAGTGCTTAATGAGCACGTCTCTCGAAGTTAAGAATAACCCAAGGTCGGTTTTCAACGCACGTCCTATGGAAAAGAAGAACATCACAACGAACGCTAACAGATTGATAATCCAACCCACTCAGGTTAGAGAAACTGTGTTGAGATGCTGGTTATGGAGCCGTGGAAACAGTTATTCAAAGAAAGGGCTAACGCCATTGTCATCATATATTTCAATTTCTTGAAACATTCTTCTCAAATATCATCTTCATTAAATATTCCTATTAACTTTATGTATTATGTATCAAGTATATTCGTCAATGATTTGAGACTAAGTCACATTTGTAGTCTCGGAAGTTACGAGGCCTAAGCATTCTGCTTATCTCACAAAAAGCCCAATGCTTGTCTCACGACGTTGAGAGCAACCCAGGGACAACCGTCAAGAAACCTTGTGGAGCAAAACAAGACAACAAGGAAAATACCCGAGAACCATTTGTGGAAAGTCGATGGTAAAAGGGCAAGAGTAAATGGTTTCTATTTTATGTTATGTTTTTTTATTGGGCAAATACGAGTGCTTAATAAGCATGTCTCTCGAAGTTAGACTAACCCAAGGTCGGTTTTCAACGCACGTCGTATGGAAAAAGAAGAAAATCACAACGAACGCTTATATGTGGATAATCCTATCCACACAGTTTAACCCGAGAAACTGCATTGAGATGCTGTTAGGGAACTGTGGAAACAGCTGTTCAAAGAAAGAGCTAACGCCATTGTTAGAATAGCATTTCAATTTCTTGAACTTCTTCCTACTAACTTTATGTATTATGTATCAAGTATATTCTTCAATATTATTCTTTTATGTTATGTTTAACATAGATTTTATTTGGCATTGTAATATGTTAAAACATATTCTGTAATGCAGAGACAAGGTGTAAAGAAGGGACTTATTATAAGTCCAATATCCCATATATTTTCGGAAAATTCGACAGCAAAGCAAAACTGTCTTAATCCTAAGAATCTTAGGAAAAGTTCCAGTCAGTACGAGAGCGAGGCACTGTCTGTATGTCTCACGATGTAAAGACCAACCCAGGGCAAGAATTTAAAACACATGGTGTAGAAAAGTTCAAATGTTTATAATCACCTGTCCAACACATCATCCATGACAAGGAATTGCGAGAAGAGGGTGTTGATGTGGTGTAAGGAGAAGGGAAGACCATTATCGGAATATCTTCGGTATTGTAATTTACAGAAAATGAGATTATTCCTTCCTTACTTGTGTTATTTGTGTTATGTGTAATGTCCCACCGGGACATATATCCAGGATGAGTGAACAAGAGCTGTCAAAACAAGGCTCTCACACTCTGGGAGTCCTGTTTCAGTCAATTCATTGAACTATTGTTTAATAACCACCATTTTATATGTGGTCTTCTATTGCAAAGAATAAAGAGACGGGAACGGCCTGACACGTGATCTTTGAAAGGTTTGTAGTTTATTCAATGCTTGTTTCTTTAATTAGAAGATTAATTATTATTATTTGTTAATTATTGTATGGGTCATGTGTTATTTAGAAATGATGGAAGAAGTGTTATAAATATACATATAAAACTACTGCTACTTTCCCCTAGTGTATTGTCGGCATAGTCTCATCTCGTAATAACATCTAGGGATATTTTACTTTTTCCTAGCAAGACCTCATCCCGAGTATAAAGTTTTATCTTTTCCAAGTAAGAAGCGGCTTTAGGTTCTAGTTTTTCCTACTAATACCTGTTGAGCTGAGTAGCGGATGATATTTTGACTTTTGTTTAAAACGTCCAATGTTCTAAAATCGAAGAAAAGAAATGAAACCTTTTCATTGTGGATGATGAGCAGGTGATAATTTCTGTCCAATTCTACATGTCATGACTTCAAATGTGTGCATGCTGCGCATGGTCATTCTCTCGTACGCTTCGATCGAATTACATTTATAAGGCGACACATTGTATTGTTTTACTAGAAGGTTTCACGACATGCTATTTTTTGTGTAATTTCTTGCATTTAGACGGTTCATAAATTTGCTAAAACAGTCGGTTTTAGTTGAAAATGTAAAAACTCGAGCTCGGGAAAAGGCCTCGGGCCTAAGAACGGGCTTTACAGTTGTTTCGCCGAGTGTAAATCGCATATTTTGTTTAAATTGAACGTTTTTGCAGTTCATAGGTCCGAGAAAACACCATCCTTCGACGAGGTCGGTCCCTTCAGCTTACATTTTGATATACTATGAAGTTATACATGAATCATCACTACTAACAACATACAAACATTGTAGACCATGAGAAGCTATCAGACGCTCATCTAGTCGGACGCGTAACATGAAAGTGCTGTGTTAATACAAACCCACAGTCAATCGACAAGAAAGATCAACCATATGGTCTGTGCATCACTGGTTATACCTGAGGAAAACGTTACAGTCAGGCTCTCATGCTTAACACGGTTTGCAGCAGACGATGTCCTTGAACACATTCACGTTGTATGTCTTAGAGCTCATTGTCATTTCTGATCGTTATGTGCCAGTTCCAGTAACCACCCTGGCGCCCTGAAGAAGCCCAGACACTCACACACACGAGAGAGGATCATCAAGGATAGCATACAATGACGGTCAATGCAACGTGCAACTGCAAATCTCCATTTGTGGATCGACGTTTGTGTGTCTCCGTGTGTGCAGACTTGAGCCACCATGATTTTCAGCATACACGTCGTGCCTCTAGTGTTGAAGGGCTGTATCAGTGCCATCCCGGGCTGGTGCTGCTGTACTTGTGTTACGTGCATGGCCAAGTCATCGCGTGCACCGTCTCCGAATATCACGCAGCAATTGGTAGGTGGATATTCAACCAACTGCTAATGGCTTTGCCGTGGCAACACCTCATTCATACTGAGATAGCTTTTTTCTTCCAGACGAATCTTGACGAGATGGCATCCGTGCCCATAGTGGCCATGGCAACGAGTCATGTGTGCCTGTAATAAATAGTTAATACAATGTTACAATACATGTCCTTCTGTCTGCCTGTAATACATTGTTAACACACTGTTACACTACATGTCCTTCTGTCTGCCTGTAATACATAGTTAACACACTGTTACACTACATGTCCTTCTGTCTGCCTGTAATACATTGTTAACACACTGTTACACTACATGTCCTTGTGTGTGCCTGTAATACATTGTTAACACACTGTTACACTACATGTCCTTCTGTCTGCCTGTAATACATAGTTAACACACTGTTACACTACATGTCCTTGTGTGTGCCTGTAATACATAGTTAACACACTGTTACACTACATGTCCTTGTGTGAGCCTGTAATACATAGTTAACACACTGTTACACTACATGTCCTTGTGTGTGCCTGTAATACATAGTTAACACACTGTTACACTACATGTCCTTGTGTGAGCCTGTAATACATAGTTAACACACTGTTACACTACATGTCCTTGTGTGTGCCTGTAATACATAGTTAACACACTGTTACACTACATGTCCTTGTGTGTGCCTGTAATACATAGTTAACACACTGTTACACTACATGTCCTTCTGTCTGCCTGTAATACATTGTTAACACACTGTTACACTACATGTCCTTGTGTGAGCCTGTAATACATAGTTAACACACTGTTACACTACATGTCCTTCTGTCTGCCTGTAATACATAGTTAACACACTGTTACACTACATGTCCTTCTGTCTGCCTGTAATACATAGTTAACACACTGTTACACTACATGTCCTTCTGTCTGCCTGTAATACATAGTTAACACACTGTTACACTACATGTCCTTCTGGGTGCCTGTAATACATAGTTAACACACTGTTACACTACATGTCCTTCTGTCTGCCTGTAATACATAGTTAACACACTGTTACACTACATGTCCTTCTGTCTGCCTGTAATACATAGTTAACACACTGTTACACTACATGTCCTTCTGGGTGCCTGTAATACATAGTTAACACACTGTTACACTACATGTCCTTGTGTGAGCCTGTAATACATAGTTAACACACTGTTACACTACATGTCCTTCTGTGTGCCTGTAATACATAGTTAACATACTGTTACACTACATGTCCTTGTGTGAGCCTGTAATACATAGTTAACACACTGTTACACTACATGTCCTTCTGTGTGCCTGTAATACATAGTTAACATACTGTTACACTACATGTCCTTCTGTCTGCCTGTAATACATTGTTAACACACTGTTACACTACATGTCCTTGTGTGAGCCTGTAATACATAGTTAACATACTGTTACACTACATGTCCTTGTGTGAGCCTGTAATACATAGTTAACACACTGTTACACTACATGTCCTTGTGTGAGCCTGTAATACATAGTTAACACACTGTTACACTACATGTCCTTCTGTCTGCCTGTAATACATAGTTAACACACTGTTACACTACATGTCCTTGTGTGTGCCTGTAATACATAGTTAACACACTGTTACACTACATGTCCTTCTGTCTGCCTGTAATACAAAGTTAACACACTGTTACACTACATGTCCTTCTGTCTGCCTGTAATACATAGTTAACACACTGTTACACTACATGTCCTTCTGTCTGCCTGTAATACATAGTTAACATACTGTTACTCTATATGTCCTTGTGTGAGCCTGTAATACATAGTTAACACACTGTTACACTACATGTCCTTGTGTGTGCCTGTAATACATAGTTAACACACTGTTACACTACATGTCCTTCTGTCTGCCTGTAATACATAGGTAACATACTGTTACACTACATGTCCTTGTGTGTGCCTGTAATACATAGTTATCTCGCTGTTGCGCTCCTACCAATGCAATGCTTCTGCCTCTTATCTGCATCTTCTGAGCTATCTGTAGTGCCTCCTCAGCCTGCCTATAAATGGAGGGCTTGTACCTGCAGTGTTTCGCCGTGTGCGAAATACTCATCAGTCGGAAAGCGCACGTTAAATCTCCAAAGTAAGTAAGTAAGTAAGTGCAGTGTTTCATTGTGGTTGCAGACGCGGAACAACTCAACAGTTACTGCTTAACAACCGGAGCAGTTTCATAGAAACATAATTTCCTGGGTTTAGGAGACCATTGAACGTCCTTGCCAGTTTTTAATCACTCTAAGGTTGCATAAATGTCTCAGCCCTGTGTAAAGGGGCCTTACAAGCATAGGTTACTGGGGACCTATTCTAAAGCTGACTCCCCACTTTCGCTGTTAACATTTACATGTGCATCAAAAAAATATATATATATACGCAAATAGGGATAGATATTCTATGCGATGTAGCCTAACAAAATTCTCCAACATGTCACATATATAATGATAAATGTACTCACCATTTCCTGCTTGTGTCTGGTGCCTCTACATGACCACGCGATCTGCCGTAATGACGCCACGTGCCGTGGCTCTGCTATATATACACTCACACGGAAGATTAATCCGATCGCTGAGTTCGTCACGTGACATGTTTAACCAGCGCGCCTGATGTGGGCAAGGGCAGCGAAGATTAATCCGCGTCAGACTGACTGGGATTTGTAGTGCGGAAACTCCAACGCACACCAGCCTAAGTGTCATTTGTTAAACGCTCGAGTGTTTCCGGTACCTTCCGTCAGGGTTTCGTATTGCGGAGTAGTCAGCATATGGCTATATATAGCCTTGAACCAGTTCACGACACACAGCCAAGCTTTATGTACCAGAAAGTGTTGCAGCTGGTTAACCTGCCGTGCGGTGAACGTCTTCATGCCCCCTGTTAACACGCGGATCCAGGGAACGCAGTGAGGCTTTAATCATACTACAAATTTGTACATTCGGTTTAAATGGTCACATGGCATATATGTGAAACTTATTACAACACTGTCAGAGTGAGTGAGTGAGTATGGTTTTACGCCGCTTTTAGTAATATTCCAGCAATATCATGGCGGAGGACACCAGAAATGGGCTTCACACATTGTACCCATGTCGGGAATCGAACCCGTGTCTTCGGCGTGACGAGCGAACGCTTTTACAACTAGGCTACCCGACCGCCCCTAACACTGTCAGAATTTATACGAGTACTAAACACGATTTGGCAGATCGCAAAATGCATCCCTCCTCTACCGCTCTTGACTGAAAACACATATAGACGCTGTGTAATTGTAACGATCACTGTTAATGATGGTCCTGCACAATGACCCTGGAATATATTTATTTTATGAACAAAAAATAATCTAGAAACGCATACAAAAGCAAGTCCAGACAGCTCTAGCTTGCTCTATTCCACAGTCTACAAGAAAACATTGATGCAGAGCATCAAAGTTCCCCGCCATATGTGATGCCTCACAAACGCATAATTATGATGTTACTGAAAGGCATGAAGGAGCATAATTAAATTAACCACAAATAACACAACGCTGTTGTGGAAAAAATATTATGTTTTTTTAGTATTGGGCAATACAGTTGATACATTTGCATAGGGTAGGTCTACTTAAACATAGTTTCTTGTTTAACGCCGCACTCAGCAGTATTCCAGCCACATGACGGCGGTCTGTAAATAATCGAGTCTGAACCAGATAATCCAGTGATTGACACCAAGCGCATTGAACTACGCAATTGGAATATGATGTTATGCATCGACCACATCGGCGAGCCTAACTACCCAATCCTGTTCGTCACCGCTTACGGCAAGCATGGGTTGCTGAAGACCTATTCTAACCTGGGTCTTTGTTTAAAAAGTAGATCGAAACAAATGGAAGCAATTTCTGGCACAAATGAAAACATGTGGAAATAGCATCAAAACTGCCAACAACATTGGCAGATGCAAATAATACTCAAATAATAGATAACATTCTTTATACACTTGGCAAAATGAGGCATTTGGTCATAATAATGTAAATGAAAATACTAAGGGCTCCATGTTGCAAAAAAGCCATACAAGATAAGGTCTTTTTGTCACAACCACAGATACACATACTCAAAATATTACCACGTAGTTGGAGAACATTTCAATAGCGGGACTAATCAATAACGGAGATTCCTCGTCTCTTGTTTTAGTTTTTTGGTCATTTGGAAGGCGGGGAAAACAACGAAATCAGGGTAGGGATTTTTTTTTATAAGTCAAGAAGGATATTGTGCAATATAAAATTTCATAGAATAAATCAGAGACCATATGACTAAATGTTAGTCTGAGTGTAAGCGATGCAGCGAGGAACCCTGGGGCTTTCCTTCCGGCTGTGGTCAAGATGCATGGCACATGCGCACATGCTCTTATCATAGGACTTCCGTAGTCAGGGAAATCTTATTACGCAAAGCTTTAGTGTCAGGAGTTAATTTCCTTTGTTTTCGCGCTGACGCAGATGTCTAATACTTATATATACACATGCACAAAAGTTAAGCGCCACCATATTCATAGTCTCTTGATTTCACGTGTCGGAATCAGAAATACGAAATATGATGATGTATGACTGAATTAGGCTTCCATAGTTTTTGTTTTTCACTAATACAATGGCTACTCTGTTGATCACTTTGCTTGCTTTGCAAATTGGTTTTTAGTCAAAACGGACAAACCAAAGAGAGAGAGAGTTGTGTTTAACGCCGCTTTTAACAGTATTCCAGTTATATCGCGGCGTGTCAGCTTAATGTGGGAGGAAAGCCTGAAGTGATGCAGGTCTCAGACGTTTATCACTTGGGTGAAACCCACGAGCACGGGTATGGTGCTGACAAATCTAGAAACATAATCGGGTCGAACCGGGATTCGAACCCACAATCATAGGTTTCTGGCGTGTCCATGGGACGCAACTCTGCACAGCAAATCGCGGCGCCTCACTGGGCCACCCGTGCCCCCGACAAACCAAAGAACGACATTGGGCAATATATAGTCAAAACGGCAACAAAAGTCAAATCGGCCAAACAGCCAGAGAAAAACTTCAAAGGGTCATAATTCATTAATATCGATTTGAGATGATTATATGACATTCAAAGTGTATATTCATTATCTGAATTGTGTCTCATTGTTGTTTATTCCCAATTAAAATATATCAACTCAATGTCTGCTTCCTTCGTTTGTTTGTGTTTAACGCCACACTCAGCAATATTACAGCTATATGACGGCGGTACTTTCTACGTAAACCTCAGTTGATGTGAAAGTTAAGTCGTTAAAGGACTCTGCACAAGACTGTATGACAATAGGGAAGACTTCAACTTCCGAACAGTCAACGTTATGTTTTTGTCGAGCAATATTCCTTTAGCTCCAGCCCTTGGTGTCTACATTTCACAACTTTTGAGGTACAATCTAGCATGCTCTTTCAACCACGGTTTAACAGGGCGTCATACACTTCTTGCTCAGAAGTTGTTTGATCAAGGTTACAACATTCAAGACATTAGTGATAAAAATGATGTCCGATGCAGTTCCCTATTTTGACATGTACCCTATATATCCGGTTTTTTTTTCAGGTGAACAATTGACTTGCCTTTGCATGTGTCTGTGATGGTTCATACTTAACATACACATTTGTTTTTCACAATATTTATCGTCAGGACTTGATATATTCTAGGTAGATAAATAAACAAAAACAAGTAATACAGTGTACATTAAAGGTTAGTCAATGAAGACATTAAAATTTTATAAATATAAAGACATTAACTTCACTGTCTGTCATGTGTACTTGTCAACAAAGTCAATGTATTACAAATATGTATTCCGTGTCTGTATTGATGTTCAATAATCATTATCATTTGACATATTTCATCTTGCTTTAGCTAATTTTGTGGCAAAAATGTATTAGATCAAACAGTACATAGTAACATATTTGAAATTCAACCCAAACATTTCACTCTTTGCCAAATTCAACAAATTCAAATATTTGTGTAGTGGTACGAAAAGGAATATTCTATGTGGGGAGAATTGGCAAATTGGAATTCAAGTTATTCCCCTTTATACTCAAAATGACATATTATGACTCACGGCAGTAAAATTAAACCTATACACATAAAATATGAATTTAAAAAGTAGATGTTGTCATTAGATTAAGGTCACATCAATTCATGAATAGGTTTGGAATAATACTTAGCGTTCTTGTAACCTTTTTCAATGGAAACTCAATAATGATATATAATTACTGTTAATATAGAGATATGAACATCAGTTAAAAATTATAACTTATTCGAAAATATTTAATATTTTCCTCAAACCTTTTAATAACATTTACAGTTTTCTATGGTTTCTTTTAATATGTCGATGTCAGACATCGCACCTACAGCTACGGGATAAAGGGAACAGTTTGCAATCACCTACTTTCTCTGATGCTTACTGATGTTTCCACAAATAATTAATGTATACTACTCAAAAGAAGTTAAGGATCACCCGATTCTTTCATAATGGTAAAGTTAAACTGTCATGACATGAGAGATTAACCATAGTAATATGAAAAAATCAGGTGATCCTTAACCTCTTTTGAGTAGTATACAATTGACTAAATCGTAATGTACCAAATACAAACAGGTCAATCTGAAATGCAGAGTACTGGGGCGGCTTTTTGTTTCGTATTACAGTTGTGTCAGTGTGGTGTTGCACTCCCATACTCCTTACAGCACAGGGGCGGTCGGGTAGCCTAGTGGTTAAAGCGTTCGATCGTCACGCCGAAGACCCGGGTTCGATTCCCGACATGGGTACAATGTGTGTAGCCCATTTCTGGTGTCCCCCGCCGTGATATTGCTGGAATATTGCTAAAAGCGGCGTAAAACCAAACTCACTCACTCACTCACCTTACAGCACAAATATAGTTTGTTATTGTCTCTACCTCCAACATGGGGCGACTGAAACTGACAGCAGCAGTCTACTGGTGTCGAAGGGGGGTGATACATGTAGCGTGTTTCTAAGGCATAGACTGCAACACAACACTTCAGTGTATCTTAAAATATATCACTCCATCAGTTTCAGTTCTCTGGGGGACACGGGTGGCCCAGTCGTCTAAGGCGCCGCGATTCGCTGTGCAGAGTTGCTTCCCTTGGGCATGCCAGAAACCTATGATTGTGGGTTCGATTCCCGGGTCGCCCCGATCATGTTTCTAGGTTTGTCAGCACCATACCCGTTGGACCGCCTCCGTGGTGTAGTGGTAGAGCCTCTCTCCGGAGTTCGATCCCCGGCCGCGTCATACCAAAAGACGTTAAAAGATGGTACTTGTTGTTACCCTGTCTGGCGCTCGGCATTAAAGGGGAAGTTTACACGCAAAAATCACTTTCTTTCTTTTTCTAAACAAAACGCAATTTTAGAATTAGTTAGTATCTGTGTTTGAAAATATACACTCATTTTTTTTCACAGTGAAAGTAGGAAGCTCACAATAGTGTGAAAGTGATATGCCGTTATGAGGCCTTCGTTTTACGAGCGAAATAGGCCTGAGTTATCCCCCTTAGATTATGACGTAATTGGTGCCAATTCAACTGGGTCCCTGTCTATTCTCAACGCAAAAGATATCAAGGACCAGTTTGCAGTAAAACAACATGGTCTACGACACACTGCGGCGCAGTGGTGACTCAGCATAACACAATTCTGGCTGGCATCTGAGATGCTAGAATCACAAAACTGTACCTACACCACGTGAAGGGGCTCTAACAAAGCATGATGACGTCATAATGTTTATCAATTGGCACCAATGACGTCATATTGCAAGGGACATAAGCCATGGTGTTTTTGTTATGGAAATAGAACACTTGGTAAATGTGAAAAATATAAATCGTTTTAGTGCAAAAAATATGTTAATTAAATATGATGTTTTTATATTTTTGTCTACGACACTTCTATGTTAACACTTTTAATGTGGAAAAAGTACAAGAAAAAAAGGTGCATTTCCGTGTGAACTTGCCCTTTAAGGGACTAAAACAAGGACTGGTCGGCTCGGAGTCAGTATACTGTGTCTGAGTGGGGTATTCATGTTAAACTGCGTAATAATGGGTAACTTCAACAACATGGGACATATAGAAGTAACTAACGTATACAGGCTAATCGTCCTGATATATTTCCCGTTTCGTGAATGGTGATACAACCCTCTATGCGACGATATTGTGATTACTGCGTACTTGGTATCAAACGCAACATGCTGATTAAGGTATCCGCCATGTTTGCTGCTATGAAGCCACTTGTACACACGGGAAGTACTGTCAGAGTATCTGTTTCCTCGAGCTGGCACAATACCAAACACTTCAGTCGAGCCAGGATCCATATTATCTATCTAGTGCAGTCGTCTTACCAACTGCAGGGCCCGTGATGTGTTCAGAGTAGATTAGGTCTTCAGCAACCCATGCTTGCCGTAAAAGGCGACTGTGCTTGTCGTAAGAGACGACTAACGGGATCGGGTGGTCAGGCTCGCTGACTTGGTTGATGCGTGTCACGGTTGCGTCAAATTTTGAAAAGTCCTTCACATCTCTACTATTAGACTTTTTGAAAGCTTTACTGAGGCCTTGAAAAATGTAACCTTGATCAGACAACTTCTTATCAAGAGACGGATGACGCTCTTTGAAATCTTGGTAGAAAGAGCATGGTTGATTGTACCTCAAAAGGCTGAAGGAATAGTGCTCGACAGGAAGGGAAAGTTGACTACAGTAAACTACGGTTATAACGAACTCAAATGGACCACTAGTTTTAGTTCGTTATAACCGCAGTTCGTTATAAGCATATGTACAACATCTAAACAGCAAATGGCCGGGACCAAAAATTAAGTTCGTAATATCCGTCAGTTCGTTAAAAGCGTGTTCGTTATAAACGTATTTTACCGTATTGGAAAGTGAAGTCATCCCTCTTGTCATACAATCTGGAGGAGAGTGGGTTTACTGAATCTAACATACTCTGACACTTATTCTACGGACACAAAACACGTCTTAGGATATTTTCTCAACGGACGTTACCCTTTTTATGACACGATGTTTAAATTTCAGATAGCATTGTCATAGCTTTCTTATTACACCAAATTCCTAATAGAAAATATATTTAACCGAGCGCCGCATACAAGATCGGATGTAACCACTGATGGTTGTGTCATTGTTTAAGATTATATTCAAGTAGGTTGTCAACTTGCCTAACTGGGCCCTTATCTCCAAGTCGGACTGACCTAGTGTGCCGGCCCTGTGACGTGAAGTTAACAGCTTATCACTGGTTCTCAGAGAGAGTGTCCCTTTGTGTCAGCCTGGCTGGACAGACTAGCATAGTGGGCCACTGTCTCGCAGCTACAGTGACCGTGTGTTTGGCCGCATATGTGAAATATACATACAGTAAAGTACGGTTATAACGAACTCAAAGGGACTACTAATTTTAGTTCGTTATAACCGTAGTTTGTTATAAGCATATGTACAGCATAACTACAGCAAATAGTCGTGACAGCACAAATATAGTTTGTTTTTCTCTCTACCTCCAACATGGGGCGACTGAAACTGACAGCAGCAGAGTACTGACGTTGAAGTGCACCACTAAATATAGTTTCCTCTAGAATTGAATTGGTGGGCACCATATCCTGGCTAAAATATCTATAACGGCGTGAATTGATTCTCACAGACAACAAATACCTCAGTATAATTCAAATACACAAGAATAACATGGAAGACAAAGAAAATGAGAAAACCAGCAATAGAAACAATCATGTTTAATCCATAGGTCCTTGTAGTGAGTGAGTGAGTTGGGTTTAACGGTGCTTTTAACAGTATTACAGTAACATTGCGACGTGTCAGCTTAATGTGGGAGGGAAGCCCGAAGTGATGCCACGTCCCGATAATTATAATACATAGCAAAGACCTAAAACGGCAAATTTGTACTGGTCGTTACCACACCTGGTGTAGTAATGTTTATTATGTTTCCATGGACACGCGGGGAAGATTAATAGCAATCTAAATCCTGATCTAATATATTCAAGCGATATGGTATTCTGGACAACTAGCAACTACAGGATGTAACAGAAAGATTTTAAACATTAAGTACTTTATCCTTCATTACATTATCCAGCTCTCGTCATTCCTCTGAATTGTTGCGGGGCGGTCGGGTAGCCTAGTGGTTAAAGCGTTCGCTCGTCACACCGAAGACCCGGGTTCGATTCCCGACATGGGTACAATGTGTGAAGCCCATTTGTGGTGTCCCCCGCCATGATATTGCTGGAATATTGCTAAAAGCGGCGTAAAACCATACTCGCTCACTCACTCTGAATTGTTGCATTGTTGTCAGCCATGTTGGAAATGTTACTGGTGTATCTATGTTCGTGTCACGTACAGTAGACATGATACACCAGTCCTGTGTTTATAGTGAAGGCATGTTGCGTCATTCACACCTCTAACACTGTACAGTAGACATGATACACCAGCCCTGTGCTTATAGTGAAGGCATGTTGCGTCATTCACACCTCTAACACTGTACAGTAGACATGATACACCAGTCCTGTGTTTATAGTGGAAGCAGACAGCGTCATTAACACTTGTAACACTGTACAGTAGACATGATACACCAGTCCTGTGTTTATAGTGGAAGCAGACAGCGTCATTAACACTTCTAACACTGTACAGTAGACATGATACACCAGTCCTGTGTTTATAGTGGAAGCAGACAGCGTCATTAACACTTGTAACACTGTACAGTAGACATGATACACCAGTCCTGTGTTTATAGTGGAAGCAGACAGCGTCATTAACACTTGTAACACTGTACAGTAGATATGATACACCAGTCCTGTGTTTATAGTGGAAGCAGACAGCGTCATTAACACTTCTAACACTGTACAGTAGACATGATACACCAGTCCTGTGTTTATAGTGGAAGCAGACAGCGTCATTAACACTTGTAACACTGTACAGTAGACATGATACACCAGTCCTGTGTTTATAGTGGAAGCAGACAGCGTCATTAACACTTGTAACACTGTACAGTAGACATGATACACCAGTCCTGTGTTTATAGTGGAAGCAGACAGCGTCATTAACACTTGTAACACTGTACAGTAGACATGATACACCAGTCCTGTGTTTATAGTGGAAGCAGACAGCGTCATTAACACTTGTAACACTGTACAGTAGACATGATACACCAGTCCTGTGTTTATAGTGGAAGCAGACAGCGTCATTAACACTTCTAACACTGTACAGTAGATATGATACACCAGTCCTGTGTTTATAGTGGAAGCAGACAGCGTCATTAACACTTGTAACACTGTACAGTAGACATGATACACCAGTCCTGTGTTTATAGTGGAAGCAGACAGCGTCATTAACACTTGTAACACTGTACAGTAGATATGATACACCAGTCCTGTGTTTATAGTGGAAGCAGACAGCGTCATTAACACTTCTAACACTGTACAGTAGACATGATACACCAGTCCTGTGTTTATAGTGGAAGCAGACAGCGTCATTAACACTTGTAACACTGTACAGTAGACATGATACACCAGCCTTGTGTTTATAGTGAAGGCATGGTGCGTCATTAACACTTCTAACACTGTACAGTAGACATGATACACCAGCCCTGTGCTTATAGTGAAGGTATGGTGCATCATTCACACTTCTTACACTGTACAGTAGACATGATACACCAGCCTTGTGTTTCTAGTGAAGGCATGTTGCGTCATTCACACCTCTAACCCTGCACAGTAGACATGATACATCAGCCTTGTATTTTATGCACAGGCACGTCACTAACCCACGTGACTGTGACTAGAGACAGCACAACATGGGACCGGGATAACAGTTCTGCAGCTTGTAGACACGGGTAGATATTTCTGATTTATTAGTTTCTTCATCTTACCCAGTCTGTGTTACAAATTGTTATAGGTGTAGGTAGACGTCTGACGGTCGTGTATCACATCTGAAGTTCCCTTGTCAGATCGGTATTGCAAATGTCATTTTGTTGACGTCAGCGGGCTGGGACTGGCCTCAACAATAGTGAAATTTTGCAAAGCTCCATGCATCGATGTAAGGTATATGGCTCAATAAGGTTTTACCTTACCGTTTCTCGCTGTGCGGGTGTTTCTCTTCACTGACATGTCTTCAAACCCCTTGGGACTATCGGATTAACGTTGTTTACTCCAGCTTTGTAGTCACACACTGTTTCATAAGTCCCTGCAGTGAGTGAAGTGAGGTTGGGGTTGGGGTTGGGGTTAGGGTTGAGGTTAGGGTTAGGGTTAGGGTTAGGGTTAGGGTTAGGGTCACTATCATTATTGTAACATGATAGGACAAAGAAAGTATGACCCCGTTTCATCATCATATTATTGGATCTAAAATAGGATTTTTATTCCTGATCTATAATATTTACCACACAGAAACGCACTCGCTTTATAATCTCTATGACCAGAATGTGAATGTCACCTTACGGGCATATATAACTGTACTTCATGTTCCACACGTCCTAGTACCAGTGTGTTGATATGCTTTTCTCCCCGGGGCAGGCTTGCACACGTCTATCAGTAGATAGTAAACCTGACCTGGTTTAGTGTATGTCATCGTGACTTGGATCATGTCACCAGCTGGTGCATGGGGCCTTTGTTATATAATCACCCCGTCGTGAGGCAGCCGGGTTATTGTTGACTGCGGAGTTTATCTGTGCTGGTTTTCTTTACAAATGAGCAACAGAATCCCTGTACTTGTACACCACAGGCAGGGTTAGGGTTAGGGTTAGGGTTAGGGTTTGGGTTTGGGTTTGGATTAGGGTTAGGGTTAGGGTTAGGGTTAGGTTTAGGGTTAGGGTTTGGGTTTGGGTTGGGGTTGGGGTTGGGGTTGGGGTTTTCAGTTTCAACAAAACCAGTAAATGCGTGTCGGTGGATTTTCTGGCCCTTGTTTGTCTGGTTTGTTTACATGCCACAGACGTACCGATGTGTGGCGTTAGCCTACAAACAAACACTTCCTCTTTCAATCAAACAGTGAGAGTGTCGGGTGTTACCGGGAGGGCAGGAACAGCCATGTGTTGTCACAGTGTTGATGGTATGAGTGAGTAAGTGAGTGAGTATGGTTTTACGCCGATTTTAGCAATATTCCGGGGGACACGAGAAATGGGCTTCACACATTGTACCAATGTCGGGTCTTCGACGTGACGAGCGAACGCCTTAACCACTAAGCTACCCGACCGCCCCATTAATGGTATGAACTATCGTTCCCTGTAGTCATGGGTTTTCAGTGTTGCTGATATGCACTATGGTACTATGTAGTCATGTGTGGACGAGGTGTTGCTTGTATTCGCTATTGTACAATTTATATTTATGTGTAGCCACAATGTACATGGTGCATTATTACACTATTATACGCTTTACATTTAAAGGTAGGATGAGATGGCAATGTGGTTGCTAACCTTCTAGCGCCTAACAGGTTGTATACTAGTTCTCATTCTATTGTTAGTAATTCACTTCAATACAGTAATACTTCCGGGTAGTTCTCATTCTATTGTTACTAATTCACTTCAATACAGTGACACTTCCATGTAGTTCTCATTCTATTGTTAGTAATTCACTTCAATACAGTAACACTTCCGGGTAGTTCTCATTCTATTGTTACTAATTCACTTCAATACAGTAATACTTCCGGGTAGTTCTCATTCTATTGTTACTAATTCACTTCAATACAGTGACACTTCCGGGTAGTTCTCATTCTATTGTTAGTAATTCACTTCAATACAGTAACACTTCCGGGTAGTTCTCATTCTGTTGTTAGTAATTCACTTCAATACAGTAACACTTCCGGGTAGTTCTCATTCTGTTGTTAGTAATTCACTTCAATACAGTAACACTTCCGGGTAGTTCTCATTCTGTTGTTAGTAATTCACTTCAATACAGTAACACTTCCGGGTAGTTCTCATTCTGTTGTTAGTAATTCACTTCAATACAGTAACACCTGACTAGGGGTCAATACGCGTTTCAGTCGAATGACATGTGACCACAACTCGACCAAAGACAATGACGAAAATCTTGAATTAAATAACAACCTACAATGTAATCATGTGTGACTGTAGTCATGTGCCTACGTAGTAATTGTCGTACACTAAGATATGCTGGCTGAAAGAGCTATACTAAAACATGAAATTGATGCTCCATACATCCTGACACACTGGATATCATTGTACGTTAAGATCATTTTACAATCACGGTGTTCATGTATGTGTATACGTAGATGTGTATTTATAATTTCAAAGGCATAGATATCCGCACTAATCTCAGGGCGCACGATCAGCTAGAAGCCGGCACTCGCATGCATTTGGTACCGCATTAATTATTTATGTTGACTCGTCCTTGTGATGAATGTTTTCATTACTTTCAGATTCTGATCAGAACACATGGATGCTAAATTGCTATGGCAACCGGGGGAAGTCAAACAAAAACACAAACATACCAAAGTGAGAGCCGTTCCATCCGAGATATTCTAGACATTATCCAAGATATGCCTAACTTGCAATTGCGTCTGTAATTTTGAAAATATCTTCCAAATATTGTATTATGGCATGGCTATTTCATTGAACTATTTAGCAAACATTAACAGGTTTTCCAAAACCCTTGATCTCATACCAAATGAATAGTCAAATATATAGTCATTTGACTAAACCTTTCTGATTGACAAATCCAATCTATGTCAGGTTCTCTTGTTTATCCGGGGGCACGGGTGGCCCAGTCGTCTAAGGCGCCGCGATTCGCTGTGCAGAGTTGCGTCCCTTGGACACGCCATAAAACCTATGATTGTGGGCTCGAATCCCGGTTCGCCCCGATTATGTTTCTAGGTTTGTTAGCACCATACCCGTGCTCGTGGGTTTCACCGAAGTGGTAAACGCCTTAGACCTGCATCACTTCAGGCTTTCCTCCCACATTAAGCTGGCACGCCGTGATATAACTGGAATACTGTTAAAAGCGGCGTTAAACCCAACTCACTCACTCACTCTTGTTTATCCACAGTACCAGATAGAAGTTAACGTGAAATTCTCATTCCATGTATCACTGAAGAAATTGCTTGGCCCTTTTGAAACACCCTATATACAATGTCATTCTCGTTGCAGAATCATGTGAAATATGCAAAGATGTAGAAAAGGAGTATGTCCATCGAAACAACGAACCGAATGTGTTCCTAGTCCATGCACAGAGAAAACTCATCACAGGATCAGGAAAGGATAAAGAGGTGAAGAAGGGGAAGAAGAGGATCCTTCAGGATATCGAGAAGAAGGTGTCGGCTCTCAGGAACACACACGGGGGCCATCTTCTAGTCCACGTGGACGGTCACAAAGAGGGAGACAGATATTTGGAGTACTTTCATGAATTTGTTGACAAAACACTGCAGGATTTGGTTGAGTGTGGAAAGTCATATACTGATAGTTATGTTTGCACATGGCTATATGATCTAAATGGATTCAAACAGTTTCCAGATGTATTACTAATTACTGTTGAAAACACCTGCTGTATCTCCACTGTTAACTTCAACACCAAGATTTGTAATGATTTTGAAAAGTTAAATGCATCTACTTGTAATATTGTCTCTATACTCGCATATAGTCAAGATAGAAAGACAGTTGAAGCCACATTAAGAGATCCTGACTCGTACAATCACGAGTGTCGGAATATTGAGGTGAAGTCTTTGCCAGACAAACGGGACAAATCAGATTTAGTGGAATACATTTGGGATGATCTGAAGCTGAAGGATAACTTGACGTCCTTGTCGAAAGTTGATGGAGGTGGGTCTTATTATGTTGGACTAGCCGAACGATGGAAAACAGAGGAATGCTACAAGAAGAAGGTTATCGAAAAAATAGGTTTTGAGATTGATAATCCTGAAAACTTCAAGAAGGAGATTTTGGATACGATCCAGAAAAATGTGTGCGTCTTACACTGCAGTGGGGAGTTTGGTGATCTCCCACCTAATCTGATAAAGATTGAAACATACAATATTCCCAAATCACCTACCAGATATATTCTAGAAGTGGCTGTTGGATATTTTAGTGGTTTAGTGTTCAATGATAAGGAAGGGCCTCGTACCTATGAAATATTCCAAGGACGTATTCGCAGGATGGACAGACAAAAGTGGTGGAGGAGAATCCAAAAACTGCCTCCATGGAAAGGAATTAACACAAAGTCAGCTGAAGAGTGAAGGCGGGGGTATCGGTATACGCCACATTAAGCAATATTTCAGGGGGCAACAGGTATGGGCTTCACACATTGTAAATCTTTGAGAAATTGAACTCAGCTCTCGACCTGAGGAGTGAACATTTCCACCACTAAAGCTCACCTTCAGGTGAAGAACAGTTTTGATCAGCATGGATTCATCTGTTGAAAGTGATGACGCAGATCTATCTAGCAGCTACAGCTCTGACGATATTGTCGAGTGCTCTAACAGCAAGTACAGAGGAAAGCATTCACCGACGAGAAGACCCTTGGAGTTCAGTGGTAAGGGGCTGATCATTATACAGTATGCCAGTATGCGCGTGCGTGTGTGCGTGCGTGTGTGCGTGCCTGTATGCGTGTGGTATTCTGTTCTGGAAAGAGCTTTTGCAACAGATGTATGAAGTTAAACTCTACTGAATGTCCGAACAAAATGTGATTCAAAAATAAGAGAAATTGTCTGATTCCCCCTTATTACAGAAAAAAATATCTTCTGGTGCCGTGATGGAAAATATCACATCTCCAAGAACAATACCCTCTCCCTCACCCCGAAAATTACGAGAAAGCTTGTTATGGTAATTGATGAATAAATGTGTTCTGACACAACAAGATAAACAATAGTTTTCAGTTATGGCACAAGTGACGGTTTGTAATGAGTTTGCACAAATCATTGTAATGCCAACATGCCAATTATCAATAAATATGTCTTATTTGTAAGTGAAATCCTATTTTCATCTAAATTTGGAAAACAAACCTTCTGATTTGTCAATGAGAGGTTTCAAATCTCAATAACCACCTTTAATTGAACCAGCCTATTATATATGAAGCTATAATATAAAATCATATATTTTTCACCCGTCATCTATTTGGTAGGCGTTTACCCTCTCTTGGGCCTACTGTTGGCCATCCTATGGGTCATGGCCATTTTATTTGGATATTTCTTATTGATATCTCAGGAACAAAACTGAATGGAACATAAGTAGGTGCTCTTGAAACGTCAAGTTCTAGATCAAAGTTACATTTTAGGTAATTATAAGCAACAAAACCCTTTCCGTATTCACAACAAATCTCTGCCAAAAACCGATTGTACGATTCCAACTCTATCATGAGCAATATCAATCAATCACTATCAAATAGTAATGATACAAGATTTTCTCGAAGAAGTGAGCATATTCTATCCCACCAGTGGAACCTGTCACAAATACACGAAAAGGCAAGTCAATTGTGAACCTGAAATACAACAGGAACACATTGTAAAACTCACAATAGGAAATTGCATCAGTCATATATTTTGTTGGTGATGCGCCACCTCTGGAAATATTCTCCACACGTCAATCATCTAATTGAAGTTGGTTAACTGCAATGCTTGTTTTATAGGAGGCTCGAGTAAGTCAAGATGATGGTAATTTTTTATGATCATTTAACTTTATGATGTGATAAAACATTAACGTATTTTCTATTTCAGACTTCTCCTTTTTGGCATATCTTTATTGCTGTGATGTTGAAAAGGGTAAGTCTATTAGTTGTGTACCTTGTAGCAAGTTTGTTTGCTTGTTGTTTAACGCCACACTCAGCAATATCCTAGCTATATGACGACGGTCTGTAAATAATAGAGTCTGGACCAGACAATCCAGTGATTCATATTATGAGCATCGATCTACGCCATTGGGATACGATGACATGCATCAACCAAATCATCGAGCCTGACCACCCGATCCCGTTTGTCGACCTTTACAGCAAGCATGTGCAGGGGATAGGATATGTAAAGGCCATCATAATAGCGCACACAGATAACATAAATATCTAGCATGGTGTGTGTCATGCGTGTAAACTATTTTACATCACACAATTCTTCAAACCGACGTATACTAAATTTGAGGCATACACCCATGTTTGAGGAAATGGTTATTCGATGGTGATGTTTGTGAAAAGGGTATCATAGGCGATAGTACATGCACCATATTAATGCGTATGTCACATCCGGGGACTGACTGTCTTCTACCTAGCAACGTTTTTAACGTGTATCTAGCTTTTGGACATTTTGTTTGTTGAAGGTGTCATTTATCCCAAAGATGTAGAGCTGTACCTGAAGAAAGACATTCTTCGTGCGATCAAATCAATTCCCGCGACAGAGTATATCTACGTGAACTCTCCACTGCTGACTTTCCTGATGCCGGAGGAAGAGGTGCCAGCTCCAGACAGCGTCATCTGTGATGCTTATGTGTTTACAAAAGATAACATGATTCAAGTGCTAACGTTCGTAGAAAGTGACACTACTGACGCCTTACACTACAACTCCACCCTTGCCCAGACTCTCACATGCACAGTAAGAAGGGAACATGGCACCAACTTCCATCTTGTTCATGGCGTCATAAGACCTGACGAGTGGAAGTACAGTGAAACGTTTCATAAAACTCTCAAATGCCTTGAGTTAAATGTTGAGAAGTATACCCTCTACAATTCTCTTCAATACGATGCAGAGCTACTGGATGACACCAGGGAGATGTTTTTCGAAATGATGCTCAATCAGCAATTATCGGAGAGGCAGAGAGGTGAGCAGTTTTCATTTGTTGCTTTCCAAAGTTCTTTTACTTTATGTAGTAACAGTCGGGGAGCATATTCAGTTAAGTATTTCAGTTATATCCTGGTGTATACCCCGTAGTGATACAAGTATAAACCACTTCGGTGAAACCCACGTAGTTGGTTATAAGAACATAGTAGTGTCATAGTCAATTGACTATATTCAGTTAAGTATTCCAGTTATATCCTGGTGTATACCCCGTAGTGATGCAAGTATCAACCACTTCGTTGAAACCCACATAGTTGGTTATAAGAACATAGTAGTGTCATAGTCAAATGACAGGATTCAAAACAAGCCACAACCTTTTAAGAAAATAAGAACCACTTAGAATGTGTTGGAAGAATGTTCTTAAAAGATGCAATCGTCATCATTCTATTTATATCCCGACTGGCAAAAATAGCCAAGTCTTACTAAGCTAATCATTGTCTGACACATTAACTCCATCCACACTGTAGTTATAACAATATACACGAGGAACTGGTCAACTTTTCTAAAAACGCTCTCCATTGAATGAAATACTGCCAAACACCGTTGTGTCAAAGTTGAAGTGATATACGTAATACTTCGAGTTATCCAAGGTTCAATACAACCAATAATTATGAATAAAAATGGAATATGCAGGGACCAAACTTTTACTTTTACAATCGCAAGTTCGACATATAAAAGTTAGACACAACAGGTTTTGACTGTAATTGTTAAATGATAAACACAACAAGGTTATATAACTACATTGGTCGTTTCAGAGTGGACTGATTTATTTGTGGAGACGGCTGCCTACAACGAAGTCCGGACAAAACTGCAACAAAACGGCCTTGTTATACTGACTGGTGGCCACGGAGAAGGTAAAACCACAATTGGACAAAAACTGTGTTATGACTATCAACAAGAAGGTTACAACACTGTCACATACAGCAGACAGGAGGACTTCAATCTGGAGGTACTTCAGGCGACCAAACCAACACTTGTGGTGCTGGATGATAACTTTCGCTACACACGTGGGAAATTCCCACGTAACAGAAAGAACGTGCATCTAGTTGTTATAGAAGAACGCGATAAAGAGGAAAGACGCTGGGTACCGTTTCTGTTTGAAGCAAACGAAATCACAGTGAACATTACAGAAATACGTAACATGAACTGGGAGAAAACAAAAGAAGAATATTCTCGAATGATGCAAATGCAGACAGACATTCCATCAGAAACACGAGATGAGATAATTGCACAGCTGGATCCATGCTACGTTGGTTTCCCAAAGGTGATGAAGCAGTTTTGGAAGGCCAGACCTATGGCTGATCCTGTCACATATTTTACAAGCCCCCATTCATACTTCATCACGGAAGTTGAAAAACTATTTGCGAATCAAAACTATTCTGCTGGAATAATGTATGTTCTGATATCTGGAAACAAGGTTAACCTTACCAGCCATCAAGAATCTGATCCTGATGATGATACTGATGATGATCCTGATGATCCTGATCCTGTTCCTGATTCTGAGGACGAAGCGTACACTCATGCGCTGAGAGGGGATAATCTATATAAGGCTGGCGATAATGATGATTGTTTTCGTGGTGGTTCTAAAGGCTGTGAATATGATTTTGAAGCTGTCGACTTCAAGGCACTGAGGGCAGTAGGCACGCTATTTCCTAAAGTTGCCAAACGTCACCTACCTGACATTATACACAAACTAAATATGACCTACCTATACCAAGAGGGCGACACAGTATGTTTCAATGATCCATTGACATACGATGTGTGTGTATATTTTGCTGATGCAGACTTCCCTGGGTTTCTGTGGAAACACTGCATAGCCTTTTTTGAAGGTGATGATCTGGAATCTTCAAATACAGGGACTATTTTTATCTCCAGAACAAACAACGACAAGCTCCTTGCACAGTTGATTGACCGTGTTAGGAGAGGGAAATTCATGTATACATTCTCCCATCCGGTTCTTACCAGGGAGGATAACATAGACAGGTTCTTTATCGGACTTGGAAAAGATCTTAAGGAGGTATTAGACTTACGAGAAGCAAATCAGCATCCTGCTACCACACATAGTTTCTTGTACTGGGTCCTACAGTCAGGCAATGATTACCTGTGTAAGAAAGTGTTACAGAAACAGGAACTGTCACAGGTTCATGTCACTGAAGCACTCACCTCTTTCCTAAGACTGAACCACACAAAGTTGTTCCTGTATCTATGGCAGAATATGCTTGATCAAAACAATCAACTGAGCTTCACTGATTCTGATGGCAACTCTCTTCTTATGCTAGCTGTGATTGGGAACGTGAAGCCCATTGTGAAGGTCTTACTGGATGCTGGTGTAGATCCACTGATGAGAAACAACGCTAACAACACAGCTCTTCATTTGGCATGTGTGAATGGATATACCGAGCTTGCTCAAGTACTTTTACCACATCTTGGTGATGAATGGAACACAAAAGGCAAAGATTCACGCACGACAGTCATGATGGTAGCTCACCATGGTAATGGTCATTTGTACCAGTATGTGACCAATGACAAAAAGTGTGATCTGACTGGTGTTGATGATTACGGCAATACTATTTTACATTTGGCATGTGAGGGTGGTTGCCTAGTAATTGTTAACCATATCATTTCCAGTTCATTGTTTGATATAGACACTGTTGGACAGTATGGAAAGACTCCTTTGATGATAGCAGCTTTCAAAGGTCACAGAGATGTATTTCAATTACTTCTCTCGAAGGGCTGTCACATATCCCCTGAACATTTCAGTATGACAGAGATATTAGTCTGCGGGCACATAGACAACTCTAAAGATTTGACAGAATTTCTCCAATCACGGGAGCATGGCAACAGGTTCAAGATAACACACGATATAAATGTTGCACCGCCACTTAGCACATGTCTAGAGAAAAAAGGATCGAGTATGTTACTTGTGGATAAGTGTGGAATGAGTCTGCTTCATACAGCGGCAGATACAGGCAACATGGACCTTGCAGCCTTCCTGTTATCAAAGGGAAAGGTTGACATCAACACCAGAGATGCCAAGGGAAGGACACCGGTAATGTTGGCAGCGGCCGCGGGGCATCATCGCATGTTTGACTTTCTTGTTGGCAAAAACTGTGACTTGTCCATAAAAGATCAACAGTCAAGTGGAATCCTCCATTTTGCAAGCCAAGGGGGCAACGTGGGTATTATACGCACACTGAGGGAAAATGACGTTAACGAGGAAAACATTTGTGGAAAAACGCCATTGTCATATTCTGCTGAAAAGGGGCATAAACAAATATTTGAATCATTTTTAGACAAAGGAGGAGATATATCAGTTGTGGACAAAGATAAGAACACACTGTTACATCTTGCGTCTAAGGGGGGAAACCTGGCTTTGGTGGAAGATATCTTGCCATTTCACATCGTTAACATCAATGCTGTGAACAGTAACAGCAGAACTCCCCTGTTGGTGGCAGCTTATAGCCAACACACAGACATCTGTCAACACCTGATCTCTGCTGGATCTGATGTAGACATACGGGATAATGATGGAAATGATGTTGTACTTGTTGCTGCTAAGACAGGAAATCGCGAACTTGCAGATCATCAATTATCCCTAAAGAAAACAGGTACTTTTGAAGGTGATAAACGTGGGAAAACAGCGCTAATGTGGGCAGCAGAGAGAGGGGATGCTGACATGTTTCATCGTTTGCTTAACTGGTCGAATATATCTGACATGGATGTTGACAAAAACAATGTCCTTCACTATGCTTGCATTGGAGGCAATGCAGATATTGTAAGATGCATCGTCCTTCACAATAAAGTAAGCATAAACAGCAGAGGGCACAATTTCGAAACCCCAGTCACATTAGCAGCAAAGAGGGGCCACAAGAAAACATTTGAGGTCCTTGTGGAAAACGGGGTTGACTTGACAGAAGAGGCCATCACTCGTAACAACATCCTCCACAAGGCTTTTTCAGGTGGCAGTATAGATATTGTAGAATACCTTCTCTCAGACAATAAAATAGACATCAACAGTAGAGATGAGCTGGCTCGGACTCCAGTGATGTTGACAGTGGAAATGGGACACAGGAACTTGTTGGACCATCTTGTGAGTATAAATTGCGATATGACACTAGAGGACCTGTTTGGTGACAACATTCTTCATATGGCATGCCGTGAAGGACATGTTGAGATTGTAGAGGATATCATTGGTCAGGACATACTTGATATCAACTGTCGAGGGCAAAATAGGAAGACCCCAGTTTTGTTGGCAGCTGAGATGGGACACAAAAGGGTATTCGACCTCCTTATGTACAAAGGGTGTGACCCTACTGTCTCAGATGATAAATGTGACACTATCCTTCATAAGGCATGTTATGGTGGCAATGTAGACATCATAGAGTACATTGTGTCACATAACATTGTGAATATCAATAGTAGAAATACACTTCAGAGAACACCAGTAATGTGGGCAGCAGAGAAGGGACAAAAAAGTGTATTCGACTGTCTTGTAAGGAACAAATGTGATCTGAATGTACAATGTGATAGCGGTGGAAACATCCTCCACTTGGCATGTGTAGGAGGTCATTTAGACATCCTAGAGTACGTTGTGTCACATCAAATTGTGGACATTGACAGCAGTGATCACCTTGGGAGGACACCGGTGATGTTGGCAGCCCAGAATGGACACAGCAACATCTTTGACTTGCTTGTGAGTGGAGGTTGCGACCTCGCAGTCAAGGATGGTTATGGTGAGACGATACTTCACGTGGCTTGTATTGGAGGCAATGCAGAGATTGTGAGGTACATTGTTTCATGCAATGTAGTTGACATCAATAGTTGTGGATGGTGTGGGAGGACACCACTTGACATAGCAAAACACCTCAATGATGAGACAGTCATTGGCGTCCTGGAGAGTTACGGTGCCATGTCAAACAATAACGAGGATGAAAGTGTGGCGTGAGAGAATCTGACGCTACCTATGTCAGCAATATCAAGATTGGGGACTCCAGAAATGAACTTCACCCCACTGAAACCTGATGACGTTAACCAGGGCCTTTGGAGTGACGGACGAATATCAGAACCACTACCCACTGCCCCTCAACTTTTGTTGTGTTGTTTCCAAACACCTGGTAACATCACCATTGGAGAGTGATTCATAAACATGTGCTTAACATATAGTTGGACATTACCAAGGAGTCTGCTTTTGGCAGCAATCCTTATTATTATGGAAAGGATTTTGTCGCATATACATGTACATGTATTTATACTGAGGTTAAAATAGCAGCTGTATCATTAGGCCTTTGGTGATGGAAACAAACATCGGACAAACACGAGGTCAGAGCCGTTCATTGCAGATTCGAGGTGCGTTATTATTTTTCAAATCTTGAATGCACCTCTGTTCAAATAACATAACTCTTTTTTTGTACAGTTATTTTTTATATTTAAAATGAGGCCTAGCCCTTAATATTGAACGAGTGACGACTGGGTCACCAGTCACCCATGCCCCTGTATAGAAATATGTTATTTTTATCTGATGAACATATTGCAAAATACATAGCCAGGCACATATTATAGACAGACGTTGCTATTTGCACATGTAAATTGAGTTTCTTGGTGTTTCAACACTAATTTCATATGTCGTATTGTACATGACAATATATCATTTGTATGTGTCAACTCTTCTATGGTGCGTTGTGTATAGAATATAATGTTTAGCCTAACTCTGTGTGTACGTGAACCCAACTACCTGATGTTGTGTATTGTACAGAATGGATTTTATTCGCGTGAAACATTAATATTGTGCTTGATATAACTCATTCCTCCTTCTTTCTCTCTCTCTCTCCCTCTCTCTTTCTTCTCCTCTATCTATCTCTCTATCCCTCTCTATCTCTCTAACCCTATCCGTCCCACCTCTCTCTCTCCCTCTCCATCCTACCCCCCTCTCTCTCTCCCTCTCCATCCTACCCCCTCTCTCTCTCCCTCTCCCTACTACCTCCCTCATTCTCTTTCTATCTCTCTCCCTCTCCTTCTCAATCTCCCTCCCTCACCATCTACCTCCCCCCCCCCTCTCTCTCTCTCTCTCCCTTCCTCTCTCTCTCTCCCACCCTTTCTTATTAGAGTAAACCTGACATGAAATGTTTATAGTATTCCCACTTAGATTGAATATTTAACAAAACGTTTTATTCAGTGTGGATTCCTGGGAAGGAGAGATTCCCAGGTACGTCTAACTTATCTTAAAGCATACATGTTTATTCTGTGTTAAGGCCTCATGACTAAACCGTACATATTATATTGGAACGTTTGTAGGATCAGAAAACCTATAAATATTGAATTTTCATGCCTATTTAAAAACTTTGATATTACTGGATTTTAGGGTTTTACCTGATCACAAAATGAGTTTTCAGGTATGGTACCTGGTTACTGACATTGTGGTGTTTCAATTAATTATGATGGCATCGGTCCAGTTTCTGCTGGACATGTGCAGAAAGTAAAATCCAATTCAAATATAGCAGAAAGTATATATGAATATTTATTAGATAGAGTATGTTTTATTGTCAAGTAGAGTGAAGGTGTGTTTACAGCCAAGACAATTAGTGTTTTGCCTACATTCTCCCTGAGGGTGTTTCCTTTGGCATGGGCAGAATCTACTCCATAGTAAATCATGTAAGACTGCACCACATAACTCCAGAGTCAACTCACTGATATCAGTTTTTGGATACACATTCACCAAAGTGTGAAACAGAATCAGTCATTAGTGTGATGTAGAAAACAAGTTATAAAAAAGCAGGCTGGGTATAGAAAATCTAAAAATACCACAGATAATTTTCAAGAATTCAATCCTCAGTTCGAAAGTATTTGGCAAAATCAAAAGTTCGTTGCTCTTATTTCTTCATCGATGTTTCTAAGGCTTTAGAAAACGTACATCATCACCTATTAAACTGTCTAGTTCTTCAAAACGGCACAGATGGCAAGTATTTGGGGTTTTTCATCCGTGTACAGTAAAATACGGTTATAACGAACACGCTTAAAACGAACTGACGGATATTACGAACATATTTTTTTCGGTCCCGGCCATTTGCTGTATAGATGCTGTATATATGCTTAAAACGAACTACGGTTATAACTAAACTTAGTTGTCAATTTGAGTTCGTTATAACCGTAGTTTACTGTACAGTCAACTAAAAGTAGATGTACAAGTGGACTGATTGACATTATCCGTTTTAATTATACTTTTATTGTACAGTGGGTACAAGGCAAGGTTGTATAATCAGGCCCACACTTTTTACTTTGTTCTTTCACGATCTTGTTAATCTAATACATTCAGATAATTTCAGATTGACTGTGTAGCAAGCTTTTGAGGAAATTATGGTATGAATGTAAATTTAGACAAGACAAAGATTATTGTATTTAAGAAGAAGAAGTCAAACAAACTGAAAAAAGTTGAAAAGTTTAAATTGTACCAGCATACAAGACAAAGCTATCATGAGGTTTGGCTAGAAATGCTTTAAACCCTCAAGCTGAAAACACCTTGACTTATTTTTCTCAAATGTGTATATACTATGAGCATTAATATATAAAGATTATCTGTGTTTGTTTGACAGATTGATGGTGCCAGCCATTTGTAATGGATGATTTGAAAGTGTACACATTAAGTTCCCTTAACAATTATTGTCTGTCTACCCAAGAAGAAACAATGCAGCTGTTTATGGTGAATTGGGTGGACATCCCATCAGTGTTACCTACATGTTTAATGTGGTATAATACTGGCTGAAAATGTTATATATACCAAGTTGTAGATACCAATATACCCTGTTATCTAATGTTATACCAGTGAGTGAGTGAGTGAGTGAGTATGGTTTTACGCCGCTTTTAGCAATATTCCAGCAATATCACGGCGGGGGACACCAGAAATGGGCTTCACACATTGTACCCATGTCGGGAATCGAACCCGTGTCTTCGGCGTGACGAGCGAACGCTTTAACCACTAGGCTACCCGACCGCCCTTATACCAGTGAGATGAATCCAGCAGAACGACATGGGTCACTGTGACATGTGTGACACATTGTTGCTTTCGTTTGGCTTTGAAAGAGCAAAGTGTGGGCAATCAACCATGTGTCATCTCTATCGTAACACAGAGAATGGTACATTGTTTTAGGAAGACCATCTTCCCGAGGCAAGTGAGTTAACTGACTATAGAAGTCCAGTTTCCACCCTTGCCGAACTAGGCTGGTATTACGGAGTTACATTTTGGCTGGACTAACGAGTCTATGCATAGTCCAATCAAAATCGGGCACCGAACTCGAAATCCTGTTCGTAAAGTGTCATGCAGATTTCGGTCGACTGCAGGATTTGCAAAGCATGTGCACCGCTAACTCGTTGTCAACAGATATTTTCTAAATCTTTTCCTGTTTTTCATCAAGGTGCTCACGTGATTTGATGCACTTCGCGATGTAAGATTCGTTTACGATACGAGAGGTTGAATCTGATTGGTCAATAGGAGAGGCATGGAAAGGACATAACTCGCAATGGCCACTGGTGGCGCTACGATCGAGCCCAGGAATTCCAGCCTAGTTCGGCAAGGGTGGAAACTGGACTTTTAAAGTCAGTTAACTCCCTTGACTCGGGAGGATGGAGGCAGACATGTTCTGATAATGTACACAATAGCAGCAAACTGGAAAGTTATATAAACTTTTAAATCCGCATTGGCGTCAGAGATAATATATGTCACATAAAGTGTACACAGATTAGAGACAATTACCATGTTGACAAGGGAGGTAATTCATGCATTAAGTTTTTATGCCATATGTTATTTATTATCATTCATGTTATGTACTTTTATACAACAAGCATGTGACCCGTGAAGATCTGGGGTAGAATAGGTCTTCAGCAACCCATGCTTGCCGTAAAAGGCGACTACGCTTATCGTAAAAGGCGACTAACGGGATCGGGTGGTCTGGCTCGCTGACTTGATGGATACATGGCATCGATCCCAATTGCGTGGATCGATGCTCATGATATTAATCACTGGATTGTCTGGTCCAGACTCGATTATTTATAGACCGCCGTCATATAGCTAGAATATTGCTGAGTGCGGCGTTAAACAACATTCTACATCATTCTACAGCCATAACAAGCATGTTAGAACGTTGCACACATTAATGAGCATATATGTATGTATATGTGTTTGTACATTGTAGATTCTATTAAATATTAAATTACAAACATGTTGTCTAGGCTGTAGCTTGAATACTGAATAAAGACTTGAACAAATATACTGCAATAACTTCAACTTCCAGTTGTGAACAAGACCCGTGAAGATCCGGGTTACAATTGGTCTTCAACAACCCATGCTTGTCTCTCCCATAAAGATCCATGTTTGAATTGATCTGCAACAACCCATCCTTGTTTCCCCCGTGACGGTCCGGGTTACAATTGGTCTTCAACAACCAATGCCTGTCTCCCCCATGAAGATCCAAGTTAGAATTGGTCTTCAACCCAGGCTTTTCTCCGCCATGAAGATCCAAGTTAGAATTGGTCTTCAACCCAGGCTTGTCTCCCCCATGAAGATCCAAGTTAGAATTGGTCTTCAACCCAGGCTTGTCTCCGCCATGAAGATCCGGGTTAGAATTGGTCCTCCACAGCCCATGCTTGTCTCCCCCGCGAAGATCCAAGTTAGAACTGGTCTTTAACAACCCATGCTTGTCTCCCCCGCGAAGATCCGTGTTAGAATTGGTCTTTAACAACCCATGCTTGTCTCTCCCATAAAGATCCATGTTTGAATTGATCTGCAACAACCCATGTTTGTTTCCCCCGTGACGATCCGGGTTACAACTGGTCTTTTACAACCGATGCTTGTCTCCCCCATGAAGATCCAAGTTAGAATTGGTCTTCAAACCAGGCTTGTCTCCACCATGAAGATACGGGTTAGAATTGGTCTTTTACAACCCATGCTTGTCTCCACCGCGAAGACTCGGGTTAGAATTGGTCTTCAACCCATGCTTGACTCCGCCATGAAGATCCAAGTTAGAATTGGTCTTTAACAACCCATGCTTGTCTCCCCCGCGATCCGGGTTAGAATTGTTCTTTAACAACCAATGCTTGTCTCCCCCGCGAAGATCCGGGTTAGAATTGGTCTTCAACCCAGGCTTGTCTCCCCCATGAAGATCCAAGTTAGAATTGGTCTTCAACCCAGGCTTGTCTCCGCCATGAAGATCCAAGTTAGAATTGGTCTTTAACAACCCATGCTTGACTCCCCCGCCAAGATCCAAGTTAGAACTGGTCTTTAACAACCCATGCTTGTCTCCCCCGCGAAGATCCGGGTTAGAATTGGTCTTCAACCGAGGCTTGTCTCCCCCATGAAGATCCAAGTTAGAATTGGTCTTTAACAACCCATGCTTGACTCCCCCGCCAAGATCCAAGTTAGAACTGGTCTTTAACAACCCATGCTTGTCTCCCCCGCGAAGATCCGGGTTAGAATTGGTCTTCAACCCAGGCTTGTCTCCCCCATGAAGATCCAAGTTAGAATTGGTCTTTAACAACCCATGCTTGACTCCCCCGCCAAGATCCAAGTTAGAACTGGTCTTTAACAACCCATGCTTGTCTCCCCCGCGAAGATCCGGGTTAGAATTGGTCTTCAACCCATGCTTGTCTCCGCCATGAAGATCCGGGTTAGAATTGGTCTTCAACCCAGGCTTGTCTCCGCCATGAAAATCCGGGTTAGGATTGGTCTTTAACAACCCATGCTTGTCTCCACCGTGAAGATCCGGGTTACAATTGGTCTTCAACCCAGGCTTGTCTCCCCCGCGAAGATCCGGGTTAGAATTGGTCTTCAACCGAGGCTTGTCTCCGCCATGAAGATCCAAGTTAGAATTGGTCTTTAACAACCCATGCTTGTCTCCCCCGCGAAGATCCGGGTTAGAATTGGTCTTCAACCCATGCTTGTCTCCGCCATGAAGATCCGGGTTAGAATTGGTCTTCAACCCAGGCTTGTCTCCGCCATGAAAATCCGGGTTAGGATTGGTCTTTAACAACCCATGCTTGTCTCCACCGTGAAGATCCGGGTTACAATTGGTCTTCAACCCAGGCTTGTCTCCCCCGCGAAGATCCGGGTTAGAACTGGTCTTCAACCCATGCTTGTCTCCCCCGCGAAGATCTCGGGTTAGAATTGGTCTTCAACCCATGCTTGTCTCCCCCGTGAAGATCAGGGTTAGAACTGGTCTTTAACAACCCATGCTTGTCTCCGCTGTGAGGATCCGGGTTAGAATTGGTCTACAACCCATGCTTGTCTCCCCCGCGAAGATCCGGGTTAGAATTGGTCTTCAACCCAGGCTTGTCTGCCCCGCGAAGATCAGGGTTAGAATTGGTCTTCAACCCAGGCTTGTCTCCCCCGCGAAGATCCGGGTCTGTAACAACCCATGTTTGTGGTAAAAGGTGACTGAAGAGATGAGTGGTCAGGCTTGCTGACTTGGTTGATGCATGACATCGTATCCCAATTGCCTGGATCGATGCCCATAATATCAAACAGTGGATTGTCTGGTCCAGAGTCGATTATTTACGGACCGCCGTCACATAGTTTGAGAATGGCTGGGTCCAACGTTAAACTACAAACAAACAAATAAACAAAGTGGTGAACAGTAGACAAGTAAATCGATGAAGAAATTTCCCATCTTACTCCTATCGTCCTTCAAGACCGTTTGAAATCCTGACATCTACTGTCATACTTCACTACCGGTTGTAATGTCCCAATTCGTTCATGGATATCATGCAAACATTACAAACATTATCCTTTACAATTAAGTTATTACCAAGTATCCCCTACATTATATTCTACCAATAATCGAGTCTGGACCAGACAATCCAGTGATTGACATCATGAGCATCGATCCACACCATTCAGCGAGCCTGTCCACCCGATCCCGTTAGTCCCCTTTTACGACAATCATAGTCGCCTTTTACGACAAGCAGGCTGGCTGAAGACCTATTTTACCCCGGATCGTGACGGTTATAATAATTAAATAACATCAACTGATCATTAATATGAGAGGGCAGTCATCTAAGGCGCCGCGATTCGCTGTGCAGAGTTGCGTCCCTTGGGCACGCCAGAAACCTATGATTGTGGGATGGAATCCCAGTTCGCCCCGATTATGTTTCTAGGTTTGTCAGCACCATACCCGTGCTCGTGGGTTTCACCGAAGTGGTAAAACGTCTGAGACCTGGGATACATCACAGAAACCCCCAAGACATAAATCTCTCTATCCCTTCATTAAAACTATCACAAACTCATTCATTGATACTTGGATGCAGTTATTAAAATGATTATTTAATCAACGTGGATTGAGAGTAATACTTATTTGATGAACACAGCGGGTGACTTCCTTGTTACTCCACGAGGTTTGTACAACGGAGCTGACATGACAGTCAACAGGTTTGTATTCTGCTAGAGCTTCCCGTCACGACGGAGCTGAAATGACAGTCAACAGGTTTGTATTCTGCTAGAGCTTCCCGTCACGACGGAGCTGACATGACAGTCAACAGGTTTGTATTCAGCTAGAGCTTCCCGTCACGACGGAGCTGACATGATAGTCAACAGGTTTGTATTTTGCTAGATCTGCCCATCACGACGGATCTGACATGACAGTCAACAGGTTTGTTATCTGCTAGAGCTTCCCGTCACGACGGAGCTGGCACCACAGTCAACAGGTTTGTATTCTGCTAGAGCTTCCCGTCACGACGGAGCTGACATGACAGTCAACAGGTTTGTATTCTGCTAGAGCTTCCCGTCACGACGGAGCTGACATGACAGTCAACAGGTTTGTATTTTGCTAGATCTGCCCATCACGACGGATCTGACATGACAGTCAACAGGTTTGTATTCTGCTAGAGCTTCCCGTCACGACGGATCTGACATGACAGTAAACAGGTTTGTATTCTGCTAGAGCTTCCCGTCACGACGGAGCTGACATGACAGTCAACAGGTTTGTATTCTGCTAGAGCTTCCCGCCACGACGGAGCTGACATGACAGTAAACAGGTTTGTATTCTGCTAGAGCTTCTCCGTCACGACGGAGCTGACATGACAGTCAACAGGTTTGTATTCAGCTAGAGCTTCCCGTCACGACGGAGCTGACATCACAGTCAACAGGTTTGTATTTTGCTAGATCTGCCCATCACGACAGATCTGACATGACAGTCAACAGGTTTGTATTCTGCTAGAGCTTCCCGTCACGACGGAGCTGACATGACAGTAAACAGGTTTGTATTCAGCTAGAGCTTCCTGCCACGACGGAGCTGACATGACAGTAAACAGGTTTGTATTCAGCTAGAGCTTCTCCGTCACGACGGAGCTGACATGACAGTCAACAGGTTTGTATTCAGCTAGAGCTTCCCGTCACGACGGAGCTGACATCACAGTCAACAGGTTTGTATTTTGCTAGATCTGCCCATCACGACGGAGCTGACATGACAGTCAACAGGTTTGTTATCTGCTAGAGCTTCCCGTCACGACGGAGCTGGCACCACAGTCAACAGGTTTGTATTCTGCTAGAGCTTCCCGTCACGACGGAGCTGACATCACAGTCAACAGGTTTGTATTTTGCTAGATCTGCCCATCACGACGGATCTGACATGACAGTCAACAGGTTTGTATTCTGCTAGAGCTTCCCGTCACGACGGATCTGCCATGACAGTAAACAGGTTTGTATTCTGCTAGAGCTTCCCGTCACGACGGAGCTGACATGACAGTCAACAGGTTTGTATTCTGCTAGAGCTTCCCGTCACGACGGAGCTGACATGACAGTAAACAGGTTTGTATTCAGCTAGAGCTTCTCCGTCACGACGGAACTGACATGACAGTCAACAGGTTTGTATTTTGCTAGATCTGCCCATCACGACACAGCTGACATGACAGTCAACAGGTTTGTTATCTGCTTGAGCTTCCCGTCACGACGGAGCTGACATGACAGTCAACAGGTTTGTTATCTGTTTGAGCTGCCCGTCACGACACAGCTGACATGACAGTCAACAGGTTTGTATTCTGCTAGAGCTGCCCGTCACGACGGAGCTGACATGACAGTAAACAGGTTTGTATTCGGCTAGAGTTTCCCGTCACGACGGAGCTGACATGACAGTAAACAGGTTTGTATTCAGCTAGAGCTTCCCGTCACGACGGAGCTGACATGACAGTCAACAGGTTTGTATTCTGCTGGAGCTTCCCGTCACGACGGAGCTGATATCACAGTCAACAGGTTTGTATTCTGCTAGAGCTTCCCGTCACGACGGAGCTGACATGACAGTCAACAGGTTTGTATTCAGCTAGAGCTTCCCGTCACGACGGAGCTGACATGACAGTCAACAGGTTTGTATTCAGCTAGAGCTTCCCGTCACGACGGAGCTGACATCACAGTCAACAGGTTTGTATTCTGCTGGAGCTTCCCGTCACGACACAGCTGACATGACAGTCAACAGGTTTGTTATCTGTTTGAGCTGCCCGTCACGACGGAGCTGACATGACAGTCAACAGGTTTGTTATCTGTTTGAGCTTCCTGTCACGACGGAGCTGACATCGCTGTCAACATGTTTGTATTCTGCTAGAGCTGCACGTACCGACGGAGCTGACATCACAGTCAACAGCTGGGGTAAGTAGCCAACGGGTGAAAGCATCTTTCTCAGTATTTACAATGTACACTCCACTTTCGGCAGTCACATCACCTTGTCAATTCAAGATGTAACGAGGACCGGCTGCAACATGCCGTAAATGTAAATAAGTTCCGCTGTGGTTGAACCCATTCCGACAGGAATGCGCGCAGGTAAAGGCTCGTAATGGGGGCGAATTTATTATTTGTTACGATACCCACTGTTACTGGATCGTGATACGACTGAGGGAGGACCCTCTGCACAGCAAGATGGGGTGTCTTTCCCTTTGGGTCGGTCCGTGCCATATCTGAATAGTCAGCCGCTGACAAAGGCGTTTCTGAAAGATATAAACTTATACAATAATATTAATATTGTCGTGTATTCCTGTATTTAAGTGAATACGTCATGTAGCTTTAGGATGAAACAAGAGCGCTTTGCGTATGTTAGGAATACATAAGCAAGTGACTGTTGTTTTATGCCACAGTCAGCAATGTTCTAGCAATATAACCAGATCTGAGAAGGTGTCCAAGGTAATATTGCTTGTTGTAAGAGGCGACTCAAGATGATAGCAAGGTTGGTCGGATGATACGGCGGTTCGAATCGTGTCCTCATAGAGTGGGTATCTGCTCAAGCTTGCCTGGTCCAGACTTACTTGGAGATCATTGTGTTAAAGGCTGAATATTCAAAAACAACAATCCCCTTACCCACTCAAACACATACTTGTGATATATATAGTAGGAATCGTACCACGGACTCTGCTCTTAGCAGATCTTTCTTATTCTTATGGAAAGGAATTCATCGTTTTATCAGGGGCGGTCGGGTAGCCTAGTGGTTAAAGCGTTCGCTCGTCACGCCGAAAACCCGGGTTCGATTCCCCACATGTGTACAATGTGTGAAGCCCATTTCCGGTGTCCCCCGCCGTGCTTGAATATTGCTAAAAGCGGCGTAAAACCATGCTCACTCACTCACTCGTCGTTTTATCAACATTCTGTTTGAAGCGTCGTTGAAACTAGCTCACTTACACAGCTGCCTGGCAAAAGTCACATATCGTTACGGCATCTCCTGTAACCGACATGGTAGAATTGCTGCCCTGTAACTTAGGTGGACATTCAGGGTAGAATTTATCCCATGTAACCGAGTTGGACATTCAGGGTAGAATTTATCCCCTGTAACCGAGTTGGACATTCAGGGTAGAATTGGTCCCCAGTAATCGAGTTGGACATTCAGGGTAGAAATTTATCCCATGTAACCGAGGTGGACATTCAGGGTAGAATTGGTCCCCAGTAACCGAGGTGGACTTTCAGGGTAGAATTGGTCCCCTTTAGACGAGATGGACATGCAGAGTATCATTTACCCCCTGTAACCGAGGTGGACAGTCAGGGTAGATTTGGTCCCCTGTATCCGAGTTGGACATTCAGGGTAGATTTGGTCCCCAGTAATCGAGTTGGCCATTCAGGGTAGATTTGGTCCCCTCTAACCGAGGTGGACATTCAGGGTAGAATTGACCCCCTGTAACTGAGTTGGACATTCAGGGTAGATTTGGTCCCCTCTAACCGAGGTGGACATTCAGGGTAGAATTGATCCCCTGTAACCCAGTTTGACATTCAGGCTAGAATTGACCCCCTGTAACCGAGTTGGACATTCAGGGTAGATTTGGTCCCCTGTAACCGAGTTGGACATTCGGGGAAGAATTGTTCCTCTGTACCCGAGTTGGACATCATTCGGGGTAGAATTGATCCCCAGTAATCGAGTTGGACATTCAGGGTAGAATTGGTCCCCAGTAATCGAGTTGGACATTCAGGGTAGAATTTATCCCCTGTAACCGAGGTGGACATTCAAGGCTAGAATTGATCCCCTGTCACCGAGTTGGACATCATTCGGGGTAGAATTGATCTTATAGCCCTGTAACCGAGTTGGACATTCAGGCTAGAATTGATTCCCTATAACCGAGTTGTACGTTCAGGGTAGAATTGATCCCCTGTAACCGAGTTGGACATTCAGGGTAGAATTGGTCCCCATGTAACCGAGGTGGACATTCAGGGTAGAATTGATCCCCTGTAACCGAGGTGGACATTCAGTCTAGAATTGATTCCCTGTAACCGAGTTGGACATTCAGTCTAGAATTGATTCCCTGTAACCGAGTTGGACATTCAGTCTAGAATTGATTCCCTGTAACCGAGTTGGACATTCAGTCTAGAATTGATTCCCTGTAACCGAGTTGGACATTCAGGGTAGACTTGATTCCCTGTAACCGAGTTGGACATTCAGGGTAGAATTGATTCCCTGTAACCGAGTTGGACATTCAGGGTAGACTTGATCCCCTGAAACCGAGTTGGACATTCAGGGTAGAACTGGTCCCCTGTAACCGAGTTTGACATTCAGTCTAGAATTGATTCCCTGTAACCGAGTTGGACATTCAGGCTAGAATTGATCCCCTGTAACCGAGTTGGACATTCAGGGTAGAACTGATCCTCTGTAACCGAGTTGGACATTCAGGCTAGAATTGATCCCCTGTAACCGAGTTGGACATTCAGGGTAGAACTGATCCTCTGTAACCGAGTTGGACATTCAGGGTAGAATTGATCCCCTGTCACCGAGTTTGACATTCAGGCTAGAATTAATCCCCTGTAACCGTGTTGGACATATTTTTATATGGGGAAAGGATTGTTCCTCTGTAACCGATCGCGAGATGGACGTCTAGGGTAGAATTGCTGCTCTGTTACTGAGATCGACATAACTTCAGGGTAGAACAGATCACCTGTAACCGAGGTGGACATATATGAGGAAGAATGGCTCCTCTGTAACCGATCGCAAGATGGACGTCTAGGGTAGAATTGCTGCTCTGTTACTGAGATCGACATATATTCAGGGTAGAACAGAACACCTGTAACCGAGGTGGACATATATGAGGAAAGGATTGCTCCTCTGTAACCGATCGCAAGATGGACGTCTAGGGTAGAATTGCTGCTCTGTTACTGAGATCGACATATATTCAGGGTAGAACAGAACACCTGTAACCGAGGTGGACATATATGAGGAAAGGATTGCTCCTCTGTAACCGATCGCAAGATGGACGTCTAGGGTAGAATTGCTGCTCTGTTACTGAGATCGACATATATTCAGGGTAGAACAGATCACCTGTAACCGAGGTGGACATATATGAGGAAAGGATTGCTCCTCTGTAACCGATCGCAAGATGGACGTCTAGGGTAGAATTGCTGCTCTGTTACTGAGATCGACATATATTCAGGGTAGAACAGATCACCTGTAACCGAGGTGGACATATATGAGGAAAGGATTGCTCCTCTGTAACCGATCGCAAGATGGACGTCTAGGGTAGAATTGCTGCTCTGTTACTGAGATCGACATAACTTCAGGGTAGAACAGATCACCTGTAACCGAGGTGGACATATATGAGGAAGAATGGCTCCTCTGTAACCGATCGCAAGATGGACGTCTAGGGTAGAATTGCTGCTCTGTTACTGAGATCGACATAACTTCAGGGTAGAACAGATCACCTGTAACCGAGGTGGACATATATGAGGAAGAATGGCTCCTCTGTAACCGATCGCAAGATGGACGTCTAGGGTAGAATTGCTGCTCTGTTACTGAGATCGACATAACTTCAGGGTAGAACAGATCACCTGTAACCGAGGTGGACATATATGAGGAAGAATGGCTCCTCTGTAACCGATCGCAAGATGGACGTCTAGGGTAGAATTGCTGCTCTGTTACTGAGATCGACATAACTTCAGGGTAGAACAGATCACCTGTAACCGAGGTGGACATATATGAGGAAGAATGGCTCCTCTGTAACCGATCGCAAGATGGACGTCTAGGGTAGAATTGCTGCTCTGTTACTGAGATTGACATATATTCAGGGTAGAACAGATCACCTGTAACCGAGGTGGACATATATGAGGAAGAATGGCTCCTCTGTAACCGATCGCAAGATGGACGTCTAGGGTAGAATTGCTGCTCTGTTACTGAGATTGACATATATTCAGGGTAGAACAGATCACCTGTAACCGAGGTGGACATATATGAGGAAGAATGGCTCCTCTGTAACCGATCGCAAGATGGACGTCTAGGGTAGAATTGCTGCTCTGTTACTGAGATTGACATATATTCAGGGTAGAACAGATCACCTGTAACCGAGGTGGACATATATGAGGAAGAATGGCTCCTCTGTAACCGATCGCAAGATGGACGTCTAGGGTAGAATTGCTGCTCTGTTACTGAGATTGACATATATTCAGGGTAGAACAGATCACCTGTAACCGAGGTGGACATGGAGGGTAGAATTGGTTGCCTGTAACGGAGTGGAATTGGTATTCCGTGTGGAATAAGATTTGTTCACATTTTGCTGATAGAAATGATAAAAAAAATGAAAGTTAATCGGGCAGTAAATCGAAAGTAAACCAGTGAGGCATCTCCACAAGACTCCATGTCAAGAGGGGTGACTTCAACTTTCCAATATTCAACTTTCACTTCATGTCGAACAATATTCGAACACCTCCAGCCTTTGGTGGTTACATTTCACAACTGCTGAGGTACAATCGAGTATGCTCATTCTACAAAGATTTCAAAGCCCGTGTTACGATTCTTGTTCGGAAGCTGTTCAAGGTTACAAAAGTCAAAGCCCAAGTAAAGCTTTCAAAAGGTTTGATGGTACACACGGGGGAGGACATGTCCACATTTGACAAAAATTGTGACAAAAATTAGGTCCGATGCAATTCCCTATTTTGATTTGTTCAATATGTTCCCATGTTTATTCAGGTGAACAAATGACTTGCCTTTGCATGTGTTTGTGACAGGTGCAAAGATGAGCGGGTCCTTCCCCACCTTGGCACCCGTCACAAACACATGCAAAGGCAAGTCATTTGTTCACAGGACAAGCTCACCTTTTCGTGGTCACCCAGTATCGTCAATATTTCATAGTGATTCATAAACGCTTGCTCAAGATATATTCTAAATCCTACAATCGACATTGCATTTGGCAGAATGTTTTTATGAATATGGAAAGGGTTTTGTGGCTTTTATGTTATACCAAATACCAATGTTAAAGCACATTGTAACCACGCCTTCCCCAAGGTCCTTTGACTGCAAGCCAGCAATACTAGAAATCTTTTATACCAGCGTTATCATATCGAACAGCTCTTTATTTGACATAAAATCGTTCAATTGAAATATTCCAAGCAATAATTGATAGTTATACAGTTTGAACACATAAAGCTTGAAAAACTCGACCCTTTTCTGGACACTTTCTAGACGCTCACCAATTAATCAATTTTAATGAATTTTTAGTCGTTTTTCCGTCCAATGACCATATACGGAAAAAAACGACGTTTTCGTGTTTGCAGTGATCGTCGAAATCGTGCTCTGCTTTTGGCAGAAATTTCTTATGAATATGGTTGGGTTTTGTAACTTTTCTTTCAAACAGACTAACGATGTTAAAAATACATTGTAACCACAATCGACCTTCCAATCCATAGATACTGGAAATATTTTTTACCAGCGTAGTCACATCGAGCAGTTCATTGACACCATATCCTGTCATAAAGTGATTCTTCTAATTGCATTTCTCTTTGAGGGACATTTAGAGAAGATATGATTTTCTTATACCATGCATATTTCAGGATAGACTGACGTTTGAATTTGAAACGTTATTAAGTATCCATTTAACATACTTTATTCAAATAACAATTACCACGCCAACCTGATAACGACTGAATAAAAACTATAACTTAACTGTGACAGTCCATTCTGAATGAATTATGTAAACGTTTGGTTTTAATTATAATAGAACCACTTTATAACTCAAGGACAGAATATCGGTTGGCAAAGCGTACCCTCATCACACAGAAGACCCGGTAACATTCTCCTTATAGGTTTAAGGTTTGAAGCAAATTCTTGGTGTCCCTTGTCATAATTTACTTGCAAATGGAACATAATGAATAATCGACCTGTTTCTCACGACTCATGTTACCCTATTTCTATATCTACCTATTCTCAGGTTTATCCACAAGAAACGACAATGCAGTTACTCTGGTACATGCTGTTCGTCCTCCTGGGTCACGCCATGGGTATACGTGACACAAGTCCTGTAGGGCCGCGGATGTGCGCGAGTCTCTGCCGCTCCACGTATGGATGTTCTGCGTATGTGTTTTCACGGCCTCATCTCACCTGCCATTTGGTCAACGAGCAATACACCTGGGAGGGACCCGCCGTGAAGATGGACAACACACAGGTAAGTGTGTGTGTGTGTGTGTGTGATATGGGGATTAACGTCGCGTCCAAGATTATTGCACTTATATAGCGACGTGCATGTTCGTGTGTGTGTTTGTGTGGCTGCTTGTGCTAGTCCGGACTGATGCCGATTGATAGTGCTAGCTCACTGAGATACCATGCCGCAGTTTAACATGAATATCCCACTCAGACACAGTATACTGACTCCGAGCCGACCAGTCCTTGTTTTAGCCCCTTAATGCCGAGCGTAACAACAAATACCATCTTTTAACGTCTTTTGGTATGACGGACCCCGGACCTTCCGCTCTCCGGGCGGACGCTCTACCACTAGACCACGGAGTCGGTCTACACAGGTAAGTAGCCACACCAGTCGTAGAGTCGGTATGAAAGAACACCTGTATAACACCCCGGTCAGCAATACTCCAACTACAGATGCTATTGCTGAGTATCGTGTTAAACCTGGAGATTTTATTTCCTCCACGTTCTTGGCATCTTCATCGTTGGGGACACAAATTGTTACTTTAGGTGCGTCACAGGTATCCCCTAACTGACACCAGGGCATCGCCATACATACGTATACGTTCATCTCCGTGTCAGCAGAGCCTTTATTTAACGGATACTGGTAGGCACCGACCCAGAGTGTGACCGCGGGCCCCGGGACCGTGTGTCCCGTCAGTCGACTGCCACTCCGACCGTGTCTGTCTTGTTTAACGCCGCCCGCACTCAGCAATATTCCAGCTATATGACGGCGGGCTGTAAATAATCGAGTCTGGACCAGACAATCCAGTGATTGACATCCTGAACATCGATCCACGCAATTGGGATCGATGACATGCATCAACCAATTCACCGAGCCAGACAACCCGATCCCGTTAGTCGCCTCTTACGACAAGCATAGTCGCCTTTGTATGGGTTGCTGAAGACCTATTCTACCCCCGATCTTCACGGGCCTATACAATAAGTACGAACGGTTTGTATACATGATAATAAAGTGACGTATCGGTGTCGCGCTAACGGTACATCGGGATATGTTTAACCATTTCGCGAACACCCGCTTGCATCACTAGTTTTCAGTGATCCATTCATATATTGTTCACCGCTTTTTTGCCTTCTACGACCAACCCTATCTGTCCCAGCGGATTAGCGAGACTGGTTATTCCCATTTTAGATGTGGAAAGGACCATGTATGCTTCACAACTTCAATTGAACAGAAAGTCATTCAAATTTAGCATTTATTTGCTTGTGCTTGCGCGCGCGTATATGTGTGTTTATTCGATGCACGTTGATAGCCACAAATCATTCGTGACCAACTCGTGTTATTTCGGGACAAGCCGAATAGCGACTCGTGCCCCTCTCGTGGCCATTTTTGCGACCGAGTTCCGTCTTAGCGCAAACGGGCTTACGTAAAACAATTGTCACCTCGTTGCGTAATCGTTCACTCATTTTACCAATATGTTATATATATATATTTCAGACGCAATTTAAAGCACATCGGGACGTGCGGAATTATACAGTATGATTGAACACATTTATCTGTGTCTTTGGTATATTTTTAGATGCAAGACATATGTAAAATCAAAAATTATTTCTGCAGGATTCTTTGACGAAGAATTTGAAATCATACGCGCATTCTGATTGGTTTGCCGTATTTTCGCACATAACTTTCATCGATAGGGGGACGAGTCTTCTTGCAGGTTACGGAAAGGGACGAGTGGTGACGGAAAGGGACGAGTGGATACGAATGAGTCACAAATAAGACTACAATGAGTTGTGATTGTTCATTATATTTCAGTTTCAAGTCGAATCTTCGGGACGTGCTAACTCGCCATGCCAGATGTTTTCCCTGATTTTCTATAACCGAGGCGGCACAATCTGCTGTGTCAAACACACGGATAGTGGTAAGACATAATCAGTGTAATACATCCACGTTATGCATACTAAAGTGAGTGAGTGAGTATGGTTTTACGCCGCTTTTAGCAATATTCCAGCAATATCACGGTTGGGGAATCGAACCGGGTCTTCGGCGTGACGAGCGCGGACGCTTTAACCACTAGGCTACCCGACCGCCCCTTATGGATACTGAGTTGGTGAGTTGGCATACCATCATACTATCATCTTGATGTTATACATAATATCAATAAGTACATTACCATGTTAGATTACTGCATTCTGATTTGTCCGCTAATGGTGTCAGATTTTAGCATGCATTATACTATACAACTATAACAAGCACACAGACAGTAAACTATACTACTATATCAAGCACTGAGACAGTAAACCATACAACTATATTAACTACACACACAGTAAACTATACTACGATGCCAAGCACACAGAGAGTAAACTATACTACGATGTCAAGCACACAGACAGTAAACTATACAGCTTTATCAACTACACAGTCTGTAAACTATACTACTATAACAACGCACAGACAGTAAACTATACTACGATGTCAATCACACAGACAGTAAACAATACAACTAAAACAAACACACAGACAGTAAACTATACAACTATAACAACGCACCGACAGTAAACTCTACCACCATATCAACCACTGAGACAGTAAACTATACAACTATAACAACGCACAGACAGTAAACAATACAACTAAAACAAACACACAGAGAGTAAACTATACTACGATGTCAATCACACAAACAAGAAATCATACTACGATATAAAACAGGAGGACAGGAACTATTGTATAATCAGGGGAGACAGGAACTATTGTATAATCAGGGAGACAGGAACTATTGTATAATCAGGAAGACTGGAACTATTGTATAATCAGGGAGACAGGAAGTATTGTATAATCAGGCAGACAGGAACTATTGTATAAGCAGGCAGACAGAAACTATTGTATAATCAGGGAGACAGGAACTATTGTATAATCAGGCAGACAGGAACTTTTGTATACTCAGGCAGACAGAAACTATTGTATAATCAGGCAGACAGGAACTATTGTATAAGCAGGGCAGACAGGAACTATTGTATAATCAGGCAGACAGGAACTATTGTATAATCAGGCAGACAGGAACTATTGTATAAGCAGGGCAGACAGGAACTATTGTATAAGCAGGGCAGACAGGAACTATTGTATAAGCAGGGCAGACAGGAACTATTGTATAATCAGGGCAGACAGGAACTATTGTATAATCAGGCAGACAGGAACTATTGTATAATCAGGCAGACAGGAACTATTGTATAATCAGGCAGACAGGAACTATTGTATAATCAGGCAGACAGGAATTATTGTATAATCAGGCAGACAGGAACTATTGTATAATCAGGCAGACAGGAACTATTGTATAATCAGGCAGACAGGAACTTTTGTATACTCAGGCAGACAGAAACTATTGTATAATCAGGCAGACAGGAGCAATTGTGTAAGCAGGGCAGATAGGAACTATTGTATAATCAGGCAGACAGGAGCAATTGTGTAAGCAGGGCAGACAGGAACTATTGTATAATCAGGCAGATAGGAACTATTGTATAATCAGGCAGACAGGAACTATTGCATAACCAGGCACACAGGAATTATTGTATAATCAGGCAGATAGGAACTATTGTATAATCAGGCAGACAGGAACTATTGTATAATCAGGCAGACAGGAGCAATTGTGTAAGCAGGGCAGATAGGAACTATTGTATAATCAGGCAGACAGGAGCAATTGTGTAAGCAGGGCAGACAGGAACTATTGTATAATCAGGCAGACAGGAGCAATTGTGTAAGCAGGGCAGATAGGAACTATTGTATAATCAGGCAGATAGGAACTATTGTATAATCAGGCAGACAGGAGCAATTGTGTAAGCAGGGCAGATAGGAACTATTGTATAATCAGGCAGACATGAACTATTGTATAATCAGGCAGACAGGAATTATTGTATAATCAGGGGAGACAGGAACTATTGTATAATCAGGCAAACAGGAACTATTGCATAACCAGGCACACAGGAATTATTGTATAATCAGGCAGACAGGAACTATTGTATAATCAGGCAGACAGGAGCAATTGTGTAAGCAGGGCAGATAGGAACTATTGTATAATCAGGCAGACATGAACTATTGTATAATCAGGCAGACAGGAATTATTGTATAATCAAGCAAACAGGAACTATTGTATAATCAGACAGACAGGAATTATTGTATAATCAGGCAGACATGAACTATTGTATAATCAGGCAGACAGGAACTATTGTATAATCAGGCAGACATGAACTATTGTATAATCAGGCGGACAGGAATTATTGTATAATCAAGCAAACAGGAACTATTGTATAATCAGACAGACAGGAATTATTGTATAATCAGGCAGACATGAACTATTGTATAATCAGGCAGACAGGAACTATTGTATAATCAGGCAGACAGGAACTATTGTATAATCAGGCAGACAGAAACTATTGTATAATCAGGCAGACAGGAACTATTGTATAAGCAGGGCAGACAGGAACTATTGTATAAGCAGGGCAGACAGGAACTATTGTATAATCAGGGAGACAGGAACTATTGTATAAGCAGGGCAGACAGGAACTATTGTATAACCAGGCAGACAGGAACCATTGTATAATCAAGCAGACAGGAAGTATTGTATAATCAGGCAGACAGGAACCATCGTATAATCAAGCAGACAGGAAGTATTGTATAATCAGGCAGACAGCAAACTTTAGTATGATATCAGCAAGGCAGATCATACAAAATCATACTGTAATCAGTCAGGGAAAAAGAAAACTAGACAGTGATATCGAACAAGCCCCCTAATGTTGTTCATTTAGTAGAAATGTACATTCACGTAATGAACAGAACAGATCAACGGCATCTTTTTAACGGGTAGTATTCAATCAATATTTGATCAATTTGCCATCTAAAAATCACTGCCAAACAAGTTGCCATGTAGATTTCTGTCTACTTACCGATTTGGCTTGTCATGTATAGAAATTACTAATCTATCATCAAATATGATCAAACTCTATCTTTCTGAACTTTCTCTATCAGACTGAACTTTTCATCCAGGTGGAAGCGAGACGGGTCATGGGACATTTTCCAACTTAATACTGACCAATGTATGTGGTTGTTGCAGTCAACTTTGTTCAGGGTGTTGTTCAAACACAAACCTTTCAATTTGTTAACGACAACATGTGGTCACCGAGCATGCAGACTACATGCATGTAGACAATTTCTTATCGTTTCGCCAGTGACTGAAACTACGCTAGTCTGGTGCAAGTGATCATCGATTTGATTGCCTTATTGGCCTCGATTTCGTCAAGCCTGGTTTCTGATTAATCGACCCTGGACTTGCGTTGATGAACTCCTTCTCCTGTGCGAGGCCGATCATTAACAACTTGTCATACGCTTTCTTGGCACCAGAGTGTCTTTGAATGGTTCTTATGTTTCTCTCATTCCTTTGCAGTTGTGTATAGAGCAGGCAACAGGACGCTGAGATCGAGGCTGTTGGTGACTAACTTCTTGTCAAGCAGAAACGAGCCTGTCTTTCAGATCTTCACTGACGACTTTTCATCCAAGATATACCCAAATTTAAACCTTAAAGGCGTCAAAGCAGTGACATATTTCCCTTCGTTGCGTGCACTTATTGTGTCCCAAACTTTTCAACGCAAACTCCTAGCTATTTCTGTTGACACAAATATCAAAAAGACGATAAAGGATAACATAATTTGCAATGCAATGGCTATTGACGACAAGAGGAATCTGCTTGTACTAGCTGTGCTATACGAAAAACCTGCCGTATACACAATGACATCTGATGGACGCAAGTACAGCCTGCTCTTTCACTTGAAAATGATGAAAGAACAGAAGCGGATGTACCCGACGGCCATGGCCATGGACACGAAACTAGACCTAGTCTATATCTGTCTTCATCAGAGCATAATATCAGTTGATTATAAAGGGAACAAGACAGAAATTATAAGGGGTCGGAATTTATATGGAATGACTTTTCATTCACATGAAAATGTCCTCTACTACAGTGATGTTGACAAACTAAAGAAACTGTCCTTACCCGGTAAAAAAAAAATCCAAATAAAAAAATTCCGCGTCTGGGTGAATCAACTTGTATATTACAAGGGTTATGTTCATGTCACATTGTTTAAAATTAAACAAATTCACAGTATTCCTACAACCAATCAAAATAAACCTTTCTCAACGAAATTACCAGTAAAAGACACAAAACGGAGGGTTCTGTGTACTCTGCCTTGAGGAGGTTCCATCCCTATTCACACGTATTTGATTCTTTCTGAGAAAAGGACGTTTTTCGATTTTCATAATTTTATCTGATATTTCAGATGGCGGAAGGGGACTTCGTTATGTATTCTACAGCGTCAAGCGCTTGTTAACGATGAAACTAGATTGTATATTACTCAAAATTACTACTCATTACTCTATTCATTACAGAACTCCTTCACTGTCTCGTCATTTTGAATAAAAGTATTGTTAAAGAATGTCTATGGGTTTGTATTTAATTATCTAACCTTTCTAAGATAGGTATTTGTAAATTTAAATTATCTGAAATAATTGCAAACAAAACGAATAGGTCCTCTGTTCACATTTTTTTGCAATAGATAGAATATCACCTATTGTTGTATGAGTTTTTCATGGATGTTTCAATGATTGATTGGTTGATTAGTTTGTTGTTTTACGCCGCACTCAACAATATTCCGGCAATGCGAAATATTGTAAATAATCGAGTCTGGACCAGACAATCCAGTGGTTGATATCATGACCTTCGATCCACGCAACTGGGATCGACGACATGCTTCAAACAAGTCAGCGAGCCTGACCACCCGATCCGGTTTCAATGACATTCAACCACGTACAGATAAATGGTTCACCTCTATGAATACCTGGTCATATCTCTGTGTTAGTGTGCTGATTTAAATATTTTATATTTATAAACAGATCTGTTCACATTTGACCCCCTCCGTGGTCTAGTGGTAGAGATCCCGCCCGGAGGGCGGAAGGTCCGGGGTTCGATCCCCGGCCGTGTCATACCAAAAGACGATAAAAGATGGTACTTGTTGTTACCGTGTCTGGTGCTCGGCATTAAGGGGCTAAAACAAGGACTGGTCGGCTCGGAGTCAGTTTACTGTGTATGAGTGGGGTATTCATGTTAAACTGCGGCATGATATCTCAGTGGGCTAGCACTATAAATCGGCATCAGTCCGGACTAGTACAAGCAGCCACACACACACACGTACATGCAATAACCTTGGACGCGACGTTAAACCAAATTTCACCTCACCTCACCTGTTCACAGTTACTTATTTCCATCAATATCTGGCGTGCATTAAACTGTAAATGGCGTCTTGACTAATGAAACGTTGGGGTGCAAATCGCATTAAAATCTCTGTAAGCAATACACGACCTATCATATACTGACGGCCAAAAGAAACTGTACCACTTAAAAGATTAAACTGGAATAATATGAAAATACAAGTTCAATACAATTCATTGCAAAACTCATCGTCCAAATACAACAATGATCTGTGCAGAAAGTGATAGACGTCCACGGCGCGCTATTTTGTAGAAAATAAGGAAAACACGTGGAGTAGCATAGGCAATGGAGATTCTACCGCAACTCCACTGGAGCCAGATTTATACCCCAATACCTATGCTACAGGGGTAATCTTTTATGCAAAACCAGCGATGCGCACCAATAATCGTCATGAGACTAAGCTAAATTGTAATGAAAAGGGCTCTGGCTCACCACCACCAGGTGATCATGATGAAAAGAACATGATGAGTGAGTGAGTGAGTTGGTTTAACGCCGCTTTTAACACTATTCCAGTTATATCACGGCGTGTCAGCTTAATGTGGGAGGGAAGCCCGAAGTGATGCAGGTCTCGGGCGTTGCATCGACCACTTTGGTGAAACCCACGAGCACGGGTATGGTGCTAACAAACCTAGAAACATAATCGGGGCGAATCGGGATTCGAACCCACAATCATAGGTTTCTGGCGTATTCAAGGGACGCAACTCTGCACAGCAAAACGCGGCGCCTTAGACGACTGGGCCACCCGTGCCCCCAAGAACATGATGAAAGAACAGAGGCATGCAGTCATAGGCGCGATGTGCACGAGGTGCTTGAAATCCTGTGTTTGGATGAATCATGATAGAAACGTTACACATCATTATCAGAGAGCACATCAACATTTGCTACAAACTATTGCAACAACTGAATACACTTATGCCACCTCAACGTCAAAGACGTCGTTTGACAAGCGAAAAGTTGAGCAGATGCATAGGCATGCTTGAAACTTGGTCAACTCAACCTCACGTTGCAAACGTCTTTGGTGAGTGAGTGATTGAGTTGGGTTTAACGCCGCTTTTACCGCTATTCCAGTTATATCGCAGCGTGTCAGCTAAATGTGTGAGGAAAGCCCGAGGTGATGCAGGTCTCAGACGTTTACCACTGCGGTGAAACCCACGAGCACGGGTATGGTGCTGACAAACCTAGAAACATAATCGGGGTGAACCGGGATTCCATCCCACAATCATAGATTTCTGGCGTGCCCAAGGGACGCAACTCTGCACAGCGAATCGCGGCGCCTCAGACGATTGGGCCACCCGTGCCCCTCTAAAGGTTTTTGGTGTCAGCCACAGTGTGATTAGCAGGGCATTGAATCTATACCAGACGTTTGGATCATCTACTCAGTGACATGCAGGTGGTCGACAGCATTCCATCATTCAGCGGGAAGACAGGTTTCTCTTGATTGCAGCAAGACGTCATCACTTCGTGACTGCCACCACACTCAGAAATGACCTGTATAATCGTCTCCATGAGGCTGGTCGCTCGACATCACAGGCATACACACTGGGGTTTGGCTCCAGTACCTTTCATTGATGAATCGACACTTCAGTCTTCACAGATCGTCGTGCTCAAGTGTGGAGTTGACAAGGAGAAATATTTAACGTCGCGTCAAAGATTATTTCACTTATATAGCGACTTGCATGTACGTGTGTGTGTGTTTGTGTGGCTGCTTGTACCAGTCCGGACTGATGCCGATTTATAGTGCTAGCTCACTGAGATACCATGCCGCAGTTTAACATAAATACCCCACTCAGACACAGTATACTGACTCCGAGCCGACCAGTCCTTGTTATAGCCCCTTAATGCCGAGCGCCAGACAGAGTAACAACAAGTACCATCTTTTAACGTCTTTTGGTATAACGCGGTCGGGGATTGAGCCCCGGAGCTTCCGCTCTCCGGGCGGACGCTCTACCACTAGACCACGGAGGCGGTCTAGCCGAACATGACCGCTATGGAGGGGCTCAATCATCATTTGGGGTGGGATCAGTAGAGCTGGAAGAACCGATCTCCATGTCCTACAGCGGAGTACGGTGACAGGTGTGCACTTCAGGGATGACATTCTGGATGTGCACGTAATACCGGCTGCTGGTGCAATCGGAGCGAACTTCATCCTCATGGACGATAACGCACGACTTCATCGTGCCAGGGTCGTTGATGCCTACTTACAGCAGGAGACCATTGGCCACATGGAGTGGCCAGCTCGGTCACCAGACCTCTACCCTATCGAACACGTGTGGAAGGAGCTACAGACCACCCTCTCGCGACGCCCTGTCGTTCTGTCAACTCTGCGGGAACTCTGCGGGAACTCGGCAATGCTCTTGCTAAATGAGTCAAATAATCTTGCCTTGGCAACCATCCAGACACGTATTGGGAGCATGAGGCGACGGTGCCAGGATGTGATCGCATCACGTGGATCACACACGCGCTACTGAGAGTTGTCCTTTAGGACAATGAATTGGTTTTCGTGATTTTTTGACGCTACAGTTTTAGAAAACTACTCTCGTTTTGGCCTGTGATCTGACTGATTATTGGTCACATGTCGTTTATTAGCATTGCGTGGCACATGACAACGGACCTTTGTTCATTAAACATGTTTTCACGCATTATTGTCTTTGGCTATTTAACACACAACCTGACGTATTAGCTTTTAAAGTGGTGATCCTTAGCAAACGTTGAGTAGTATTTATACATAAATAACAAGGCATTCAACAGCCATTACATCTGCATGTATGTACAGTCTAGAAGCGTACAGCAGCAATATAAATATTGGAAAAACTTTGTCGGTTTCAATTACTGAATGGCTGCATGAATACACAATGCCATTTAGAAAGTGCTCAAATGTAACAAATGTTATATTTGGGAGAACACTTTCTGAGAAAAATAAAGATTTTCGTACCTTTTGGGGTTGAGTCCAATCTGGGATTCGAACCCAGACTGCTGGAATGAGACACCTAATCACCAGCACACAAAGTCAGAGATCTAACCCACTCAGCAAAAGAGGCTTCCACAAAGATGAAAGTCCGACAATTGGTAGTCTAGATCACATACTTTGTGTACCCCATGGCCGAAAGCTATGAATACACAATGCCATTTAGAAAGTGGGCAAATGTAACAAATGTAAAGTACAGATTCTCGTACTTTGGAAGGATGTAAATTAAAAACAACAACATAAAACTCCAACAAAATCATTGCTGATAATAATAAACCTATTAACCAACTACCACGTTTTCACGACCCGTGAAGATCCGGGGTAGAATAGGTCTTCAGCAACCTATGCTTGCCGTAAAAGGCGACTATGCTTGTCATAAAAGGCGACTAAACCACGTTTTCATTATAACGTATTCTTGTTGAATGACTCCGGGTCTCCTCGGCAAAGGTCCTCGACAGAGGTAATATGAGGCGTAGACCATATGAGGTGTAGACCATATGAGGTGTAGACCATATGAGGCGTAGACCATATGAGGCGTAGACCATATGAAGTGTAGACCATATGAGGTGTAGAACATATGAGGTGTAGACCATATGTGTTGTAGACCATATGAGGTGTAGACCATATGAGGTGTAGATTACATGAGGTTTAGGCCATATGAGGTGTAGACCATACGAGTTGTAGGCCATATGAGGTGTAGGCCATATGTGGTGTAGGTCATATGAGGTGTAGGCCATATGAGGGCAAGCAACCTTATACACAACCTTTCTTCTGGGATATATGTGCGTCTACAATCGGGTCTGTTCGGGTTATTCCGTGCCTGTATAGACAAGTGGGGCATGAGGGAACAGTTCAGAAGTTTAATGTCGGATATATATGTTAACAGGTTTGTGGGCCATATGAGGTGTAGGTCATATGAGGTGTAGGCCATATGTGGTGTAGGTCATATGAGGTGTAGGCCATATGAGGGCAAGCAACCTTATACACAACCTTTCTTCTGGGATATATGTGCGTCTACAATCGGGTCTGTTCGGGTTATTCCGTGCCTGTATAGACAAGTGGGGCATGAGGGGACAGTTCAGAAGTTCAATGTCGGATAAATATCTTAATAAGTTTGTGGGTAGGGGTAAAAACAAGTCTGACAGACTTGAAACAGACATCAATATTTTAGAGATTTTTGTTAGTCAGGGGGGTAATGTTTCTTAAATATTAGCGTTAACGTGTCCGACATCGAATATTTGAACTGACCCCTTTTGAAAACATAAGGGCAAGGTCATAACCGTGATATGGTGATTGACGTCACAGATGCTGACTTTGCTTTGCAGCTCAGCGTTTATGACCCTCCAATCCGCTATCCCAAATATTCCTGTCACGTGTCCCGCTAATATATCAACCGACTGAGTGTGTGCACGTAGGTGACGTCACCATTGGGCGACAACACGTACGTGACTGTGTGTGGACTGTGCGCGGCAAGGCCGAGCATGTGAACGGGCAATCTCGTGCGGTGGGTACGTTTGAAAACCTTCATTGCTTCTAGATCAGTCTGGCTCTATCTATTTGTTCAGTTATTCAATATATACTACTCAAAAGAAGTTAAGGACCACACGATTCTTTCATTTTACTTTAGTTAATCGGTCATTTCGCATGAAAAATTAACACGAATCATAGGGCTATGATTGGTTGTTGGTTTGTTGTTTAACGCCGCACTCAGCAATATTTCAGCTATATGACGGCGGTCTGTAAATAATCAAGGCTGGATCAGACAATCAAGTGATTGATATCATGAGCATCAATCCACGCAATTGGGATCGATGACATGCATCAACCAAGTCAGCGAGCCTGACCACACGATCCCGTTAGTCGCCTTTTACGACAAGCATAGTCACCTTTTACGGCAAGCTGAAGACCTATTCTACCCCGGATCTTCACGGGTCTCATAGGGCTATGAAAATAGCATATATCAAAATAACCTAATCAAATCTACCTAATCTAGCCTATCATAACTGACACTGTGATTAGCCTGAAAGGGTACTATTACAGGTAAAATGATGATAAACTTAATATATCTGAAATCTACACCATCTCGATCGTTGGCGGAACTGACGGTCTATTTCAAGAACGTGATTTTCAGCCTTTTGCCATGGCTGTGGTGTGATTCGGGGCGGTGGGGTTAAACCATCCGCTCGTCACCCGGCTTGGAATCCCCACATGGGTACAAAGTGTGGTGTCCCCCGCCGTGATATTGCTGGAATATTGCTAAAAGCGGCGTAAAACCATACTCACTCACTCACTCACTCATTCAAACACTCCCCAGTGTCTCCCTATTCCGCCGAGTTTTCCGTCTCTGCATAACTGTTCATTGAGTTTATTGCTCCAGATACACCAGGTCCTGCTTAGACACGGAAAATTAAACTACCGTATTCGACGTAATAAGCGCCCAGGGCGCTCTCAAAATATAAATAGTGGGCTCTTATTAGAATATTATTTTGGTGGGAAAAAAAACAGAGTTGAAAGATCGTCAATTTCGTGGTTTATACTGACAGCCTGAAATGTTTATATACGACAGATATATTTTTCCAGAATGTAATTGCCCATAATTAAGGGTGCATATAACACACGAATGCGTATTATACACGAATAAATACGTCTTGTGTACATTGATCAATCGGAAGGGGTGCTAACTGGATTTTTTCACTAGACAATATATCAGCAAATATCGCTGTGGGCGCTTATTACGTCAAATACGGTAACTGTACTAGCTCAAACTGTAATTTCTAGTGGTATGCGTGTTAGTAGGTAGTATGAAATTATCTCCCTTATCTGGTTCCTTTCCGATACCCGGGGTGTTCGTGTCAGGTAAAACCACTTAGTCATAGGGTCATTTCCCTCCTCCCTGTGTCTCTGTATGACATTTATGACTCCCACGACCCCCCTGCACATATATAGAATTATTCATACAGGTAAATCTGTTGACTGAAATCTATAAATGGTGAAACTCGCCGAGCGCGTTGTTCGCACCACACAGTGTCACACAGGACAGGTTTACAGGAGTGTCAGCTTGCTGTGTTTGCAGTTGTATGTAGGTCGTTCGAAACGACTGTGTAGATGCAACGGGCTGACGTTATCAGAATGTGTATGTTCACGGTGTCACTGCGAGTGTTCATTTAGAACAGAATATATTAGGACGGGGACGGGTAACTCGGGTATTCGGGTCGGGTGGGTCCTGAGAAAGTCCAGGGTACCCACACAACTATACCCGGACCCGTGGTTAGTCACATGATATACTGTTAAATGACATTAACAATAAAACTCTATGGTTACACTTCAGGTATAGCTTATGTTCACAATTCTTTCTGACAACGCAAACAATCGTTCTGACTTCAGTATGTTCGAGTGAGGATAAAGCGTCTATCAACTTCAGCGTATGCATGATCAGATCTTTTTATACGTTTATCTAAATAGTTTTTACCAGGGCTGCGGTAAAACAAATTCCCTTCAGACATTTTGTACCCAACTCTTGAGACTTGGTTGATGCTGATGCATGTCATCGATCCCAATTGATGCTCATGATGTCAATCACTGGATTGTCTGGTCCAGACTCTTATTTACAGACCGTCGTCATATAGCTGGAATATTGCTGAGTGTAGCGTTAAACAAGAAACAAACAAACAAACAAAATAACAGTTAACAATTACTTTCTGGGCCGAACTATGCTCCTTCCTAATCAGTTTGTTTTATTTCATGGTCTTTGCAGAATGAAGGAGAGTCAGCCACACTATGAACAGAAGGATAAAACGACGACTGTCGGCACTACTGTTAATACTGTTGATCTCATTTCTGTGTTTTTCGACTCTGACGTGCATTGTAGGCATCGAAACGTTGGTGTCAGTTTATAAGGATACATTTGATAAAGATTACAGAGCCTGCACGAATCGGATACGATCGTATGTGCAAAGCGAACATTCGAAACTCTTCCTCACGCTCTCTCATCATGGTCGCCTTGGAAACTGGATGTTTGCATACGCATCCTTGCTGGGCATTGCAGCAAAAAATAAGCGGGAGGCGTACGTACGTTATTCGCATCCTCTTGCCCAGTATTTCAACATACGACGGACACGTATGGAACATGCGCAGTGTGTCCGGCCCGTGTCAGACCCCACGCCGTGCACATATGACAAGAAATTCGAGACACTACCGACAATGAACATCACAATAGATGGATTTGTCCAATCCTGGAAATATTTCGCTGGCCTCGAAACAACGATACGAAACGAGTTCGTATTCAAGGAACATCTACGCAACGAGGCTGCGAGGACATTCAGGACGTATTTACATGGTACGAGTAGTCCCTTGACCGTGTGTGTTCACGTCAGGCGGACTGACATGCTTATACCAGGCGCGGTTAAACTTGGATTCAAGGAGACACCAAAGTCGTACATTGTGAACGCCATGGAATACATGAGAAGGAAGTTCGGCTCGGTTAAATTTATTTTCATATCCGATGATACGCCATGGTGTAGGGCCAACTTTCAATCCCCTGACGTCGTAGTCACTGAACGTGCTTCTCAAGAAGTCCATCTCTCGATGTTAACGATGTGTAATCACAGCATCATCACCACCGGGACGTACGGCTGGTGGGGTGCCTGGCTGGCAGGGGGGACGGTGGTGTACTACAAGGATTTTCCTATCCCTGGGACTATCATTGACCGTCAGTTCACATCTGAAGATTTCTTCCTCCCGGGCTGGGTGGGGCTGGGTGGATGAATGGCGTTTCATTTTGGATGTAACTTTTTATAACACGAAGGTCGGGTGTTTCGTGTTTTAGCTTGGTGAATATGTGAGTTATAGCATGGTCTGGCGTTTCATTTGGGATATATCAGCTGTAACACCAAGGTCAGGTGTTTCGTGTTTTAGCTTGGTGAATATGACAGACCTGGGGACGAGTTGGTTGGTTGGTGGGTTTGTTGTTTAACGCCGCACTCAGCAATATTCCAGCTATATGACGGCGGTCTGTAAATAATCAAGTCTGGACCAGACAATCCAGTGATTTATATCTTGTGCATCGATCCACGCAATTGGGATCGATGACATGCATCAACCAAGTCAGCGAGCCTGACCACCCGATCCCGTTAGTCGCCTCTTGCGACAAGCATAGTCGCCTTTTACGGCAAGCATGGGTTGCTGAAGACCTATTCTACCCCGGATCTTCACGGGTCTGGGTACAAGTCATTTAGAAAGGATATGAAACGTCTACAACCCATGAGCATAATACCTGGAAACTGTGGGTTAATACCGGACAGATTGATAACATGGCATTACAGAGACCACAGGCAGGAATTCTGGGTACAGGCTGTGATGACGCTTCTTGTCATGTCAAAGGTTTATTATTTCATGTTCAGATGAACTAGGAATACCTTGTGTTTTTTCTCATGTTACTGGTACCGACTCTTCACCTCAACTTTAATGAAATAATCGTTTACGTTTTAATTTTTTTATGCATTTTAATAAATACACAGATATTCATGAATGATTTCCTTGGTGATTTCACAAGTCGTTCGTTTGTTTGTTGTTTAACACCGCACTCAGCAATATTACTGCAATAAGACGGTGGTCTGTAAATAATCGAGTCTGGACCAGAGTCTAGTGATTGATATCATGAGCATCGATCCACTAACTTGGGATACAATGAGATGCATCAACCAAGTCAGCGAGACTGACCACCCGATCTGGTTAGTCGCCTCTTTCAATGCGTTCAAACTTTCTTGTCTTGTGGCAGTAGAGTTCCCTGTAAATTATTTGTAGTGGTTGTTAGTGTCAACAAATGACTGAAGCGCTCATAAGTGTCGACAAGACGAACTGACAGGCCATGGATCCACATCAGGAGAAATCGAGTAATTAATCCCAGTCGTCGGATCCTGCAGGCCATAGATAAACATCAGGAGAAATCGAGTCATTAATCACAGATCGGATCCTGCAGGCCATGGATCCACAGCTGGCGAAATAGAGTATTTCATCCCAGTCATCAGATCCTGCAGGCCATGGATCCACATCAGGAGAAATCGAGTAATTAATCCCAGTCATCGGATCCTGCAGGCCATAGATCCACATCAGGAGAAATCGAGTAATTAATCCCAGTCATCGGATCCTGCAGGCCATAGATCCACATCAGGAGAAATCAAGTAATTAATCCCAGTCATCGGATCCTGCAGGCCATAAATCCACATCAGGAGAAATCTAGTAATTAATCCCAGTCATCGGATCCTGCAGGCCATAGATCTACATCAGGAGAAATCTAGTAATTAATCCCAGTCATCGGATCCTGCAGGCCATAGATCCACATCAGGAGAAATCGAGTAATTAATCCCAGTCATCGGATCCTGCAGGCCATAGATCCACATCAGGAGAACACGAGTAATTAATCCCAGTCATCGGATCCTGCAGGCCATAGATCCACATCAGGAGAACTCGAGTAATTAATCCCAGTCATCGGATCCTGCAGGCCATGGATCCACAGCTGGCGAAATAGAGTATTTCAACCCAGTCAACAGATCTTAAAGCCAAGGATCAACAACAGGTGATACAAAGTACTTACTCCCACTATCACTGGATCCTCCAGGCTATGGATCGACAGCAGGTGACTAAATGGGATATCTTCTGATCATGTAGTTACCAAGGGGACAGAATCCTGCAGAGCAAGCCGCATCACTGGTTTGGAAACAAGTAGGACTCGAATAAAATTTGAACATGACTTTATTTCACATTCGTTACAGAGATGATACAAGATGAAGCCCAGGACACATAGCCCAATTACTATATACGTTGTGTCCCTGCCATTACCTGTCTGCCAAGAACTACAATCCTGCATTCCACACCATCACCTGATCTGGATCGGTTCCCATGACAACCCTCACCACGCCTGTTTCAAAATAACAGGATGACACAGGGATAATAGCACTACCACAAGTCTCTAGTTAGTGAATTGTAAACATTCAAAACTTTTGACAGGGATAATCAGAAACGTCCTGTTTCAATATACACTTGGCATATTGTGTATCAAGTTCTGTGTATCTTCGAAACATATCCTTATCAAAAGAACACTTTCAAAATCAAAATACACGAGGAGAATCTCACCCTAATGTCTTTTGATATCAAACATATCAACTTAAGTTGATAAAAGTGAAAAAGGAATCTTTAATTTTTATGGACGACTGTTAATATATTTGATATCAAAAGACAATTTCTTCAAAATTTTCATTGCTTTAACAGTAACAACCTGTTTCCTGTATGTAAAAGGTACAGCTAACATGCTTCAGTGGCAGCTATTACATCATTTGATCGGACGTCATGGTAACCGATAACATCACAATGGTCTGTATAGCATTGTGATGCAATCCCTTCAGCGACATATCCTGGGATAATAATATCACTTGATCTCACCCAAGCTATATCTCCTGTGGAACATGTTCTGGATGATAAAACAGGAAACACTCCACATTCTACTTTTCTAGTGTTATCCCTCGTGGTACAAATACAACCCAAGTCGATGGATGGTTTGAAATGCAGAAGATTAAAATGGATAGCTTGATAAAAGCCCTCTGTAATTAGGTGAGAACACTACACGGTGGAATGCCAAGCCTTGAAAGTAGACATGAAAATACAGAAATGGTTGATAAACAAACAAATATGCAGGCTATTGATGTTGGTTCAAACTATCCTTCATAAATTGTTCCAGTGTAACCGATCTGTACCTGGTCTGATGTTTGTCTGAAGGAAACTGATGTGTCATGCAACAGACAGTCACTGTGTTGAAATGATGGGCCATTTGATTTTTTTATATTTTGGTGGATGGCAGTGATATTGTTTGGAAAAAATAATAATCTGCCCCGAAAAATCGATTGTCCTCAGGTTTTACAAAAGATAATTTTGTTCAATGAACAAGCTGTATGGTTTGAAAACTTTTCTGTGGTGTATGCTTTACCCTTCAGAGAAGTACTGACCTCATCCAAAGAATATTAAATGGTTGCTCCCAAATTAATGAATTACAGTGAGAGATATGTGACGCTGCTTTGAACAGTACTTAGATACATCACCACATGGCCACTTAATGTTGGGGCGGACATGAACTCGCGACCCTGGCATCCTGTCCTGCCTCAGGGATGCAATTCTGCATATCTCATTGTGTCCCCACTCCCTCCCACCCAGTGAATTCAATTCAGGACAGTACTTAGTGTGACAGAGTAGTCAATTCTAGTCATGTGATGACAGAGACAGTGAATCTGATACTTCACTAATTGTCATCTGATAAGACAATCATCGACTAGGCATTTAAAAAAACTTTCATTTGGTGCAAGGCTCTCACTTGATAAGTGACTGACCATTTTATGTACCTCAGTATAGTCTATTGACAAATTACCGATCCTACATGATATTTAATAATTAACAAACTATTCACTTGACTCATAATGACAAATAGACAGGTTATCCCTTAATACAAAATTGAATATTCATCTGATAACAAATTGATTGCCAATTCACATTTTGAGTGACTCTTCACTTCATGATAAAGTGATCGACGGCCGACTACAAAACTGACTATTCAACTAATAACACAGTTCAGTGGCTATCCATCCAAAAGACTCTCATGACATGAAATACTTGATGTTAGGCTGTTCATCAGATCAAAGTTTACCATATTACTCAATTCCATACCATTGCTTTTGACACTGGACAAGAGCCATTTCAAGTCTACCATAGAATTTACACGACTGACAAAAGTAAATAAAACATCCTTGTGTAATTTACAGGAATAGTTCTCACTTAAAAAGGTATAAAATTACTGTATCACTACAGATCAGTGTGAATGATCAGATATCCAGTAGTATATTTGGAAACTCATTTTCATACATTTGACATGGTTTTCGCTTGGAATATATAATCTGAACTAAGTGCATGAAGATAAAATATCAACCATTAGCACATCTTCCCGAGGCAAGGGAGTTAACGGACTATAAAAGTCCAGTTTCCACCTGTGGAGTAAGTTAACTCCCTTGCCGCGGGAAGATGCCATTAGCGTTTGTTGGCATGTTGAAACCTTTAAGAAATATAATGGTTATACTGGATTTGAAGTTTGATTTGGATGAGTAGGTGATAGAAAAAAAAAAAATAATATCGGTCTACATTTGGACCTTACATGAATCATTAACCTTATATCTGATGGCAATACCTCGTTATTTGTAGTTTAAAAGTCGGCAGATCCGTAATCCTAGCAAAACAATACAAACCAGCGGGTTTACTCCGCTTTTCACCCTAACGAGGCATCATTTCTCAACCGAAGAAATAATAAAACTGAATAATACAATGTGCTTCCCAAGACACAAATACCATTAAAAGTTTCTGTAAAATCTCAGCAGCAACACAAAGAGCTCCTCCCCATGACCAGAGCTCCTGCAGCTCAGGTCAGATCTAAAACAGCTAAAACACTCAACTCGAAGAAACTTGCACACCTATATGCAGCCGACCATTTTATATTCTGGGGATGTAGCTGGGACAATTTTGAAAAAAACAAAATCTGTTCCCCAAAATGCTGGAAAATAACACTTTTCAACAGACTTGCAGGATGTTCTGAAAACTATTTTGTTTGTAATTAAAGAAAAACAGTTTCACCCTTCACATTAGTACTGAATGAAAAAACATTTCGTCACAAACAAAAATTATCGCCCCAAACACTAAACCGTGGCTTTCAGTATACCTGTATTACTTATATTCCTCAATCTACACAACTACACCTTCTTTAATGATCATATAACCTGCTGGAAGCTAAGCAATTTCCTTGAATTAACAGAGCACTAAATATCAATGCGGATGATCAGGCTCTAAAGAATGGAAGTGGCAGATGGTCGGTAAGTCTTGTTCAAATTGTACTGTAACCATGACAACATTGTAATCAAACATAATGATGGCTGGAAGTAAACAACATGACGTATCCATGGTAACAACATGACAAGATATAGCACTGATGATATTGACAAGTAACCATGGTAACACAGATATGTACACTGACCTACCTACAACCAAGATCAGACAACGTCCAACATTTCAAATTGAATTTCTGAGGTGAGCATGACCTAACATACCTACAATGTCATGGTAACATATTCCCTTGTTGAGACTTGTACTCTGCAACAATCCTTATTGTGCTTAATACATTGTCAGCTTAATAGACTTCAACTCTTCCAAAATGTTCGTTATGTTGATATTTGAAGGATTTGGATGCTTTGATCTCAGTTGGGGGCAGTCAGTCTCAACACACGGGACATCACATAAGTCAATGATGGAAGACGAAACACGAACACCGAGCACAAGCAGCCATAGCCTAGCTCAACTTTCTCTCTCACTATACCAGAACCTGTCCGACTATTACTGCAGACCTTAGAAGTAACGACTGAGGGGCGTCTCAGAAACACTGGTGGGTTGGACTAAGAGCACTGGTTGTGCAAAGGTCTCTTAGAGCACTGGATGGGAGATATTTTAGAAACACTTAGTGTACGATGTCTTTGAAGTCCTGTGTCTAGGATGATCTTAGAAGCACTGCATCAGGGATAACCTTTAAAGCACTGCACATGAGTTGCCCTTAGAAGCACTGCAGCTTGTATGACCTTAGAAGCACTTTCTAGGATGACCATAGAAGCATTTCATCTGGGTTGACTGTAAAAGCACTTTCAAGGATGATCTCAGATGCACTGCATCTTGTACGACCTTAGATGCACTGCATCTGGTATGCACGCGGTAGCACTGCATGTGGGATAACCTTTGAAGCACTGCACATCACTTGACCTTAGAAGCACTGCATCTAGTATGACCTTAGAAGCACTTTCTAGGATGACCATAGAAGCATTGCATCTGGGTTGACTGTAAAAGCACTTTCAAGGATGATCTCAGATGCACTGCATCTTGTACGACCTTAGATGCACTGTTGTACGACCTTAGGACTTTCTAGGATAACTGTAGAAGCACCTATTTGGATGACAATACAGCATACGCACTCCGTGCCGACCAGTATTGGTTTTATTCTTTTAATGCAGAGTGCCAGGCCGGGAAATAACAAGTACCATCTTTTATGTCTTTTTCTATGACCCTAGCCCAAGTGAAACTTCAAAGTTCATGATTAAAACAAGTTCTCCAAGGTCTGCAGTAAGACAAATATCACATCCTCAGAACAACTTCAGGAGAAATGGGAAATAATTACACAATCATGTCAGCTCTTGTCAAAGACAACTTTGATTGAATGCTTTTGAATAACACTTCACCTCCGGGATTGACTATCAATGGACCCTCTATGAAGACAATACCAATATAAAATAGAAAGATCATCAGTTCAGCTTGGAAGGTATTATAAAATGTGTATTCAATAATGAATGACAGATATGATACAAAAACAGAAACATTTCAGTGTGTCAAAATGACACACAGTGTCTTAATTCTTCTTTGTGAGTGATAACCTATGCTGATATATACGAAAATGTATGAATAATTAAAACAAGTTTGTTTGTTGTTTAACGCCGCACTGAGAAATATTCCAGCTATATGACGGCGGTCTGTAAATAGTCAAGTCTGGACCAGACAATCCAGTGATAGATCCCTCCACATCTGCTCCCTACACATCATCCAGTACTCCCTCGCTCTGTAATACTATGATATATATGAGTAGTTAAATACAAGCTTGGTAAGCTTACATCACAATACAGTACATTAGAATACATTTAAACATCTAAGTCTAAAATATTCTATTACATTCAGAGTAAGGTCAGGTCATGACCTTGACCTTTAGGTTGATATGACCTTGACCTGATTGATATAACAACCCTTATTCCATCAAACATTTAATTACTTTACTTCAAACTAACCAAGTAAGGACATATTTGACATTGACCTTGTAATGTCAGGTCATGACCTTGACCTTTAGGTCAAATTGGACCTTGAGGTAATAACTGTCCCCTTCGTCTGCAGTATTGTCAGCACTTCAGTTTGTGTTTCAGTCAACCAGCCGCAAGGCAACCTCAGTGTATCAGCCAGGGTGTATTGAATATAGTTCAGGAGACCCCTCGTCACTATATGGCTGAAATACTGCCGATGTGACGTTAAAGTTTAACTCACTCACTCAGGAGACCCAAGTGGCGTTTAGTGTAAACAGTGTAAATTGCTAGCCCAGGTACCATCGTAACATCGGCGTCAGATATGAAGCAGCAGTCCGTGACTTTATCCACTAGTCCGAAGACCCTGTCCAGTAAAATTTCTTAAGGTCTAGTAAGATCAGTTAATATTAGTGAGTGAGAATGGTTTTATGCCCCTTTTAGCAATATTCCAGCACTATCACGGCGGGGGACACCTGAAATGGGCTGCACACATTGTACCCATGACGGGAATCGAACCCGGGTCTCCGGCGTGACAAACAAACGCTGTAACCACTACGCTACCCGACCGCCCCAAGTTAATATTAGTCCATATACTAAGACTAAAATAACATGAATAATGCCAAACAGTTCGGGCTAGCAGATTCAAACTTTTTTTTGCAGAGACTGAAGCAGAATGTATTATTTTCCTACATATTGCAAGGAGTATAAGTAGTCTCATTACTCAGGAGGGAACATACCATTATTGTCATAGTGTTAACTCGGGGTACAACAGCCACTGCTGTATGACAAATATGCCTAAAAAACACCTGCAATTCCGTAGAAAAATAAAAGCCAAACAAACTTCCATCACTTCAATTCTCTATCCCTGATTACATAGGAGTAAAATACTCAGATATAAGAATGCTTTGGTTTGGTGTAGATTTGGCATTGTCTCTTTTTCCTCCGTCGTCTTCATTCCGTCGACTCGGCTGACTGCTCCATCCTTGCAGCCCTGTCCTGTGCAGACCAGCATAACACAACACCCGCACAAAGCGTCAACAATACCCTTACAACACAACACGTGGCATTCAGCCCAGGAAGAACCCCCGTGGAGGTCGGGGGTCGTTGAGGGGCATGGCTTGCAGGACCTCGTCCAGGAGCTGTAGAGGTCGGTGCAGCTGCACTTCAATCCAACATGGCGTCTCCTTTATGCTCTTGCGTGGGTAGTCAGGGCCCCAGCCCTTCACGAAGCTCAGTCGTAGAATACACAGCCGACGCAGATCGTCAACTCCAATCCCTGCTGCAGCGGACAGTCCTGAAGGAAACAGAATGAAGGAATTACAGAAAAAAGCAAAGGAGGTGTGTAGGATGTAATTGGGGATTGAGTGAGTGAGTGAGTGAGTGAGAGAGAGAGAAAGAGAGAGAGTGAGTGAGTGAGAGAGAGAGAATTTGAGAGTGAGTGGGGGTGTGAGTATGTGTTTGAGTGAGTGAGTGAGTGAGTGGGGGAGTGAGTATGTGTTTGAGTGAGTGAGTGGGGGAGTGAGCGGGTGAGTGAGTGAGAGAAAGAGAGCATTTCAATCAGCAATGTCACGATAGACCCAAATGTCTGGACCAGGCAAACCAGAAACTGAAAACCTCAGTAGCGACGATCCACAACACTGGAGCAAAATGACAAGAAATCAGTAAGATCCGTGAACCAACAGATTATTTTTTATCTGTCGATCCCCAGCAACACAAAGGGGCAACTTAAACTATCAGGTGATCAGACTCGGTGACTTTGTTGATGGCGTGTCAAAAAATGTGCCTCGACAGTGTGGATCGTTGCTCGTAATATCGATCACTGGATTGACTGGTCCACACTCATAATTGCAGACTGCCTTCATAGGCATGATAGGGCTTGAATATTGCTGAGTGAGAAGTTATACAATAACACACACTACAACAAAGTCTCAATGTCTGATATTCACTTACGATATTCTTACGACTGCTGTCCAAACCATTCACACTAACACATGTGAATGTCATGTTGTTTGTTTGTTTGTTGTTTAACGCCGCACTCTGCAATATTCCAGCTATATGACGGCGGTCTGCAAATGATCGAGTCTGGACCAGACAATCCAGTGATTGACATCATGAGCATCGATCCGCGCAATTGGGATCGATGACATGTATCAACCAAGTCAGCGAGCCTGACCACCCGATCCCGTTAATCGCCTCATACGACAAGCATAGTCGCCTTTTACGGCAAGCATGGATTGCCGAAGACCTATTCTACCCCGGATCTTCACGGGTCGAATGTCATGTGAATCAACCAAGTCACTAAGCCAGACCACCCGATTGATTAAGTTGCCTCTTACGAATATAGGTTGCTAGGGATCCATTCTAACCCAAAATTCCCATATGCAGAGAGTGTTTAAAGTGACTGCTGGACAACCAGTCATCATGGTCTTGAACACTGAGGGGAACATGTAGATAAAAGCACATCACAAAAACATCACAAACCAAAGTAAATTACTGTTATAAATCTGTGGTATTGCAATAATTACATCAACTGTTTGATTAGCTTTTGTTTGGTTGTTTGTTTGGTGTTTAACGCCGCACTCAGCAATATTCCAGCTATATGACGTAGGTCTGTAAACAATGGAGTCTGAGTGAGTATGGTTTTACGCCGTTTTTAGCAATATTCCAGCAATATCACGGCGGGGGTCACCAGAAATGGGCTTCACACATTGTACCCATGTCGGGAATCGAACCCGGGTCTTCGGCGTGACGAGCGAACGCTTTAACCACTAGGCTACCCGACCGCCCCAATGGAGTCTGAACCAAACAATTGAGTGATTGATATCATGAGCATCGATCCACATATTTTGGGATACAATGACATGCATCAACCAAGTTAGCGAGCCTAACTTCTGGCTTATTGCAATTAGCAATTTTTCGATGTAAATTCTTACATTGTTATTAAGCTGGATATCAAGATTGTATATCTGGCTTCAATACCTTTGTGCTATTCTTATTCTTACTGTACAGCACCGGGTGGTGAGGCTCGCTGACTTGGTTGATGCATGTCATCATATCCTAATTCCAGTGATTGCTGCTCATGATATCAATCACTGGATTGTCTGGTCCAGACTTCATTATTTACAGACCGCCATCATATTGCTTGATTATTGCCGAGTGAGGTGTTAAACAACAAACAACAACTACTTTACTTTTGAGGAAATCGAGTGAAGAGAGTGCACAAACTCACCGTTATTGACTAAATTACAGCAACGATTATAACACTGATGCCTTGAAACAAACTTTATCATACCTCCATGTCAGAATGATGAGATTTGATTGGTTCACGTGACCTTGATAAAATACAATGTATCCCACCTTGGAGAGAAAAAAATTTCTCAGTGGGGGGAATCAATGTCTTATACCCCGCCACAAGCAAGTCAGGCTGCACGTGGATTTCTGAGAGGTAGAATATATCCCTTACACCCCGTTTCCATGCGAAAACCCGCACAATTTTCTGAGTCAATGAACGTCACATGACAGAGCCCAAGCTAACCTCCGCTCAATCAAGCTGTTTTCTATCAATTTTGAATTTGTTTGAATTCTTTTACAAATTCATATCAAAACATGTCGGAAAGATAAATTCATTGTAGCAGGATCACTCAGGGTACATAGGGTCTTATGCATCCCGACAGCTCCTGGTATACAACCCAACGAGGGAAGGATAAAACCCCATGTACTCTGAGTGATCCTGCTACAACTTATATCAGAGCTCCAGATAAGCTTTTGGTGTTGTGGGTATTTTACCCATGCATTTCAAAATCATTGGGTATCAGTAATTCTATCTGGGTATTCAAATTTCTGTTACCCACTAATTTTTACACATGTGGGTATTTAAGTTAAATAATTAAAAACACTATTCATCTAGTCCCTGCAAACTGGTGTCGTGTGGGTTCGAGAGCTTTTAAGGACTCAAAAATACCACGATACTTCCACAAGAAAGTGTGATGGAAAATGATCATGATGTAACTGTCATCGTGGAGTTTGGCAAGGTTGAAGGAATGCCCGTCTATAATTTCAAAATAAGTTGCTGATTTGCTAATCGAATATGCAGGGTTACTTCACAATATTTTGATGATACGCACAAGTTTTCTTTTTGTAGCATATCCGTAATGTTCGTTGCGTATTTGATACACTTGGATTTTATTTTACTGCATATTTCTGCATTTCTGATGCGTATTTTACGCAGATACGCAGCTTATCTGGAGCTCTGTTATATTATCACACCTTGACTCATAACGTGTCATTGTTGTTACTTGACAATTGTATGACCAAGTATTGTTTTCGGGACTGAAATAGCAACACCATGGGATGCCTTAATGTCGCGATCACTGATTATTTGATCTCAAATGGTGTCTCGTCCAACTGTTTCATACGTAAAAACTAACCAGTTTAAGACCAATGTGCTTTACTTGTGACTACATTTATCTTAAATCCATAAGGTAAAAGCACCATCTTACAAAACAAGATATTAGAAAATATTATTCTGAAAACAGATTCAGACTTAATTTCTACCGATCATTGCAGAAAGATTCTTTTGAGTTATAATCTCAGAATGGGTGAACAGTTGATTGTCTCATTTATAAAAGAAGTTGAAAATAGCAATTACACGTAATCATCTCAATTTCTGTAGATATTAAAATCATTACATAACATGAAATACAACTGAAATTGTAATCATGTCTAGAAATTTTTTATCACAAAATTCACATTTCATTCAAAATGTCCCTTGTAAAGGTTGGTTGGTTGGTTTGTTGGTTTGTTGCTTAACGCCGCACTCAGCAATATTCCAGCTGTATGATGGCGTTCTGTAAATAATCAAGTCTGGACCAGACAATCCAGTGATTAATATCATGACCTTCGATCCACCCACTTTGGATCGTTGACATGCATCAACCAAGTCAGCGAGCCTAAAAACCCGATCCCGTTAACCGCCTCTTACGACAAGCACAGTCGCCTTTTACGGCAAGCATGGGTTGCTGAAGATCTATTCTACCTAGGATCTTCACGTGTCCCCTTGTATAAGGTTGTTTTCCAATATGAATATTGTAAGACATCCAAAACTACTTATCATGTTATCAATGTTCTCACGTAATTCAATGACAAGTTTAATGCAACCAGCAATTGATTCTGGGCAAGTGGTTTATCTCAGGGACTGAACATTTATCATAGGGCGGGCCAGAGAGATCGGTCATAGTGCTGCATCAAATTTTGTCGACCCTTTATCTCGCATTGTATGTTCCATTTATTCATAGCCATCCCAAAATACACAGCCCCCACCCCCGCTCCCCATAATAAATGACCAGTCCCTAAATAATGTTCAACTTCAAAAAAATATTATTTGAAATAGTGAGTGTCAGTGAGTATGGTTTTACGCTGCTTTTAGCAATATTCCAGCAATATCACGGCAGGGGACACCAGAAATGGGCTTCACACATTGTACCCATGTTGGGAATCGAACCCGGGTCTTCAGCGTGACGAGCGAACGCTCTAACCACTAGGCTACCCGACCGACCCTTGAAAGAGTAGAAGTGTGTAGCTTCGGACAGGAGGACCTTGGCGTTTAGTGCTTAGTACTTGAATATAGGGGCCTCTCACTCTCAAACATTCAACATTTTGGTTATGACAAAGATGACTTGAATTTGTTGCTGAACTTACCAAGGTAAGAAATGAAAAATAAGTAAATAAAAAAACGAAGTGTTTTCTTATTGTGCATTAGCATTAGCCTTGCTTTAGCATCAGCCTTGCATTTACATCCAAGTCTCAGTCAACTTAACATAACATCAAGGTTCATACAGATACGGAACACTAAACTTCAAAGCTACCAACTGTCATTTTCAAGGCTTTTATAGTTGGGTTATGAGCTTAAGTCTGTCAATACTTGATTAAATCCAGCATGCTATATATGACTTAAAAAGCAGTACGTCCATCACACATTTTCAAGTTATTTTTGTGATTTTCAAGGTTGACACTAATCATCAAGGCTTTTAAAGGTTGACACTAAACATCAAGGCTTTTCAAGGTTGACACTACAGTAATCATCAAGGCTTTTCAAGATTGACACTAAACATCAAGGCTTTTCAAGGTTTACACTAAACGTCAAGGCTTTTCTAGGTTGACACTAAACGTCAAGGCTTTTCAAGGTTGACACTAAACATCAAGGCTTTTCAAGGTTGACACTAATCATCAAGGCTTTTCAAGGTTGACACTAAACATCAAGGCTTTTAAAGGTTGACACTAAACATCAAGGCTTTTCAAGGTTGACACTAAACGTCAAGGCTTTTCAAGGTTGGCACTAAACATCAAGGCTTTTCAAGGTTGACACTAAACGTCAAGGCTTTTCAAGGTTGACACTAAACATCAAGGCTTTTTCAAGGTTGACACTAAACGTCAAGGCTTTTTCAAGGTTGACACTAAACATCAAGGCTTTTCAAGGTTGACACTAAAAGTCAAGGCTTTTTCAAGGTTGACACTAAACATCAAGGCTTTTTCAAGGTTGACACTAAACGTCAAGGCCTTTTCAAGGTTGACACTAAACATCAAGGCTTTTCAAGGTTGACACTAAACATCAAAGCTTTTCAAGGTTGACACTAAACATCAAGGCTTTTTCAAGGTTGACACTAAACATCAAGGCTTTAAAGTTTTCAAGGTTGACACTAAACATCAAGGCTTTTCAAGGTTGACACTAAAAGTCAAGGCCTTTTCAAGGTTGACACTAAACGTCAAGGCTTTTCAAGGTTCACACTGAAAATCCAGGCTTTGCAAGAGGGACCTTAATAAGTTTACCTGAAATATTGACAAAATATACCAGTGTCTAATTGGCATCAACTGAAATGATATATGCCAAAATAAGTATGTGCTAAGGGAGATTCATTGATTCAATGTTCAACAGAAAAAAGTGCCAGCGAAACAGTTTGCCGTTTGTGCGTCCACTTGCTTGTGAGTTCTGGGCGTTTATCAGTTCTAGTTCAACTCTAGCTTGCACTAATGGCCAGTAGATTTCTCAAATCAACGTCTTAGAAACTGAAGAGAACAACAGAAAAGGCAAAAGAGGAAACAAAAGCTTACCCCACTGTGAGCAGCATCTGTGGTCGTCACCACACGCGAGGGACAGGAAATAGCGGGAGAGGCACATGGCATTGCTGACATTATACACAACTGTGGCAATGAACAGGTCTTACACCAGTGTATGCAGGCCTTACACCATGGTCGGGAGATACAGGTCTTACACCATGGTTGGGTCTTACATTATGGTTAGGAGATACAGGTCTTACACCATGGTCGGGAGATACAGGTCTTACACCAGTGTATGAGGGTCTTACACCATGGTCGGGAGATACAGGTCTTCCACTAGTGTATGCAGGTCTTACACCATGGTCAGGACATACATGTCTTACACCATGGTTGGGTCTTACATTATGGTTGGGAGATACAGGTCTTACACCATGGTCGGGGGGTTTCAGGTCTTACACCAGTGTATGCAGGCCTTACACCATGGTCGGGAGATACAGGTCTTACACCAGTGTATGCAGGTCTTACACCATGGTCGGGAGATACAGGTCTTACACCAGTGTATGCAGGTCTTACACCATGGTCGGGAGATACAGGTCTTACACCAGTGTATGCAGGTCTTACACCATGGTCGGGAGATACAGGTTTTACACCATGGTCGGGAGATACAGGTCTTACACCAGTTTATGCAGGTCTTACACCATGGTCGGGAGATACAGGTCTTACACCAGTGTATGCAGGTCTAACACCATGGTCGGGGGGTTTCAGGTCTAACACCATGGTTGGGTCTTACGTTATGATTGGGAGTTACAGGTCTAACACCATGGTCAGGTCAAACAGCATGTTTCGGAGATACAGGTCTAATGGTCGGGTCTAACATCACGGTCGGGAGTCAGGTCTTACACCATGGTTGGGAGTCAGGTCTAACACAATGGTCCGGTCTAACACCATGGTCAGGTCTAACACCATGGTCGGGGGGTTTCACACCATGGATGTGTCTTACATTATGGTTGGGAGATACAGGTCTAATGGCCGGGTCTAACATCATGGTCTGGAGTCAGGTCTAACACTATGATCGGGAGTTACAGGTCTAACACCATGGTCAGGAGTCAGGTCTAACACCATGGTTGGGTCTAACACCATGGTCGCGAGTCAGATCCAACACCATGGTTGGGTCTAACACCATGGTCGGGAGATACAGGTCTAACACCATGGTCGAGAGTCAGGTCTAACACCATGGTCAGGTCTTACACCATGGTCAGGTCTAACACCATGGTCGGGGCTAACACCATGGTCGAGAGTCAGGACTAACACCATGGTCGGGGCTAACACCATGGTCGGGGCTAACACCATGGTCGGGAGACAGGCCTAACACTATGGTAGAATAACACCATGGTGGGGACTAACACCATGGCCGGGTCTAACACCATGGTCGAGAGATACAGGTCTAACACCATGGTAGGGTCTAACACCATGGTCAAGACACAAAGGTCTAACGCCATGATCAGGATATACAGGTCTAACACTATGGTTGGAAAAAAACAGGCCCTCTATCTATTTGAATAAACAGGTGCATTATCAGAATTAATGCAAGCTTCATTGTGTGTACAGCTACCAAGAGCAAAGGAATAGTCATATATATAGGAATAGAGATATAAATTCAATAACTATCGTCGTAACAGTGGTTCTCATTGGAATCACCACACAGCCGCTATTGGAACTGACAGCATCGGCAACCGAACACACTCGGTCGTAGCCTTTAAATTCCGCATTTCGGTGACCTACAACAACATTTAAACATTTACTGTTGAAACAGCACACGAAACATGGCTGACAGGAGCGGAGAAGAAAAACGTGGAAGTGTTTTAATCAACAAGTGTTTCCAGAGAAAGTAAATGTAAAAATTGTAATTCCCCTTCAATGCAGATTATTTATTTTCAGCAAAAATGTATTTTGTATGCATTATTGATGAATTTTGAATAGTCGAATGGTAAGCTTATCTGTCAAAGAGCTAGATGAATGACTGCACCTTAATTTCATTCACAGGTCTTAGAGCTAGATCTAGTATTTGCCAAATAACTGTTGCTATAACAGGGCTCATAGAAAATACCGTCAGTCAATGTCAACAGTAGGCAATTTGTCTGTGGCTAATTGGCATTTAATCAATGATATTAATTGATATGTATTTTATTAACATCTGCCATAACCAGATCACAATGTGTGTGTTTTGGCTAGAACACAGAAGCCAAGATTGCTGGGATCTGGTGGACAGATGCGCAAGAAGTCAGACATCTTCAACGTGCTCGGAGACCATACCGGACTACTGCCCATTTATTTGCGATAACTGATACATCTCCGACCTCATGACAAATTTTGATGCATATGAATACTGGTTGATCAATGACATAGATTATATGCTTTAAAGTAAAGACTTTGTGTCCGTCTTACCAAATTAATTACTTTGCTTGTCGCTTATTTGCTTATCGCTGCCATTTCTCGCATGCTGTTTTTGGAGAAAGGTGTTGTCCATTAACTACGATCGGCTTTTGACGGATACAGAAGTTATACTGCTACATTTGACAGAGTTTTCCATAGCAGCCGTGCACATATTTCGCAACCGACTGCTGTCAAATCCGATAGTGTTTCTTTTCGTTCGCATAATAAATGCATTCAATTCCAATGCGGAAGCGATGTGACCAATATGCCTTCATTCTAAACCCATTCAATGCTTTTATTCAAATAGATAGGAGGGCCTAGAAAGGGCTTACACCCTGGTCGGGAGATACAGGTCATACACCACTGTCAGGCTGTACAGGTCATAACCACTGTCAGGCGGTACAGGTCATACATCACTGTCAGGCTGTACAGGTCATACATCACTGTCAGGCAATACAGATCATACACCACTGTCAGGCTGTACAGGTCATACATAACTGTCAGGCTATACAGGTCATATATCACTGTCAGGCAATACAGGTCATACACCACTGTCAGGCAATACAGGTCATACACCACTGTCAGGCTGTACAGGTTATAACCACTGTCAGGCGGTACAGGTCATACATCACTGTCAGGCAATACAGGTCATACATCACTGTCATGCAATACAGATCATACACCACTGTCAGGCTGTACAGGTCATACATCACTGTCAGGCTGTACAGGTCATACATCACTGTCAGGCAATACAGGTCATACACCACTGTCTGGCTGTACAGGTCATACACCACTGTCAGGCAATACAGGTCATACATCACTGTCAGGCTGTACAGGTCATACACCACTGTCAGGCTGTACAGGTCATACACCACTGTCAGGCTGTACAGGTCATACATCACAGTCAGGCTGTACAGGTCATACACCACTGTCAGGCTGTAGAGGTCATACATCACTGTCAGGCTTAAAGGTCATACATCACTGTCAGGCAATACAGGTCATACACCACTGTCAGGCAATACAGGTCATACATCACTGTCAGGCTGTACAGGTCATACATCACTGTCAGGCAATACAGGTCATACACCACTGTCTGGCTGTACAGGTCATACACCACTGTCAGGCAATACAGGTCATACATCACTGTCAGGCTGTACAGGTCATACACCACTGTCAGGCTGTACAGGTCATACACCACTGTCAGGCTGTACAGGTCATACGTCACAGTCAGGCTGTACAGGTCATACACCACTGTCAGGCTGTAGAGGTCATACATCACTGTCAGGCTTAAAGGTCATACATCACTGTCAGGCTGTACAGGTCATACACCACTGTCAGGCGGTACAGGTCATAACCACTGTCAGGCAATACAGGTCATACACCACTGTCAGGCAATACAGGTCATACATCACTGTCAGGCTGTACAGGTCATACATCACTGTCAGGCAATACAGGTCATACACCACTGTCTGGCTGTACAGGTCATACACCACTGTCAGGCAATACAGGTCATACATCACTGTCAGGCTGTACAGGTCATACACCACTGTCAGGCTGTACAGGTCATACACCACTGTCAGGCTGTACAGGTCATACGTCACTGTCAGGCTGTACAGGTCATACACCACTGTCAGGCTGTAGAGGTCATACATCACTGTCAGGCTTAAAGGTCATACATCACTGTCAGGCTGTACAGGTCATACACCACTGTCAGGCTGTACAGGTCATAACCACTGTCAGGCAATACAGGTCATACATCACTGTCAGGCTGTACAGGTCATACTACACTGTCAGGCGGTACAGGTCATACACCTCTGTCTGGCTGTACAGGTCATACATCACTGTCAGGGAATACAGGTCATACATCACTGTCAGGCTGTACAGGTCATACACCACTGTCAGGCGACATAGCCCATACACCACTGTCAGGCTGTACAGGTCATACAGCACGGTCAGGCTGTACAGGTCATTCACCACTGTCAGGTTGTACAGGTCATACATCACTGTCAGGCAATACAGGTCATACACCACGGTCCGGCTGTACAGGTCATACACCACTGTCAGGCAATACAGGTCATACACCTCTGTCAGGCTGTACAGGTCATACATCACTGTCAGGCTGTAGAGGTCATACACCACTGTCAGGCTGTAGAGGTCATACACCACTGTCAGGCTGTAGAGGTCATACACCACTGTCAGGCTGTACAGGTCAAACACCACTGTCAGGCGACATAGCCCATACACCACTGTCAGGTTGTACAGGTCATTCACCACTGTCAGGCTGTTCAGGTCATACATCACTGTCAGGCTGTATTAGGTCATACACCACTGTCAGGCGACATAGCCCATACACCACTGTCAGGTTGTACAGGTCATACACCACTGTCAGGCTGTACAGGTCCTACACCACTGTCAGGCTGTACAGGTCATACATCACTGTCAGGCTGTACAGGTCATACACCACTGTCAGGCGGTACAGGTCATACATCACTGTCAGGCTGTACAGGTCATACACCACTGTCAGGCTGTACAGGTCATACACCACTGTCAGGCTGTACAGGTCATACATCACTGTCAGGCTGTACAGGTCATACATCACTGTCAGGCTGTACAGGTCATACATCACTGTCAGGCTGTACAGGTCATACATCACTGTCAGGCTGTACAGGTCATACACCACTGTCAGGCTGTACAGGTCATACACCACTGTCAGGCTGTACAGGTCATACACCACTGTCAGGCTGTACAGGTCATACACCACTGTCAGGCGGTACAGGTCATACACCACTGTCAGGCTGTACAGGTCATACACCACTGTCAGGCTGTACAGGTCATACACCACTGTCAGGCTGTACAGGTCATACATCACTGTCAGGCGGTACAGGTCATACATCACTGTCAGGCTGTACAGGTCATACACCACTGTCAGGCTGTACAGGTCATACATCACTGTCAGGCTGTACAGGTCATACACCACTGTCAGGCTGTACAGGTCATACATCACTGTCAGGCTGTACAGGTCATACACCACTGTCAGGCGGTACAGGTCATACATCACTGTCAGGCTGTACAGGTCATACACCACTGTCAGGCTGTACAGGTCATACACCACTGTCAGACTGTACAGGTCATACATCACTGTCAGGCTGTACAGGTCATACATCACTGTCAGGCTGTACAGGTCATACACCACTGTCAGGCTGTACAGGTCATACATCACTGTCAGGCTGTACAGGTCATACACCACTGTCAGGCTGTACAGGTCATACATCACTGTCAGGCTGTACAGGTCATACACCACTGTCAGGCTGTACAGGTCATACATCACTGTCAGGCAGTACAGGTCATACACCACTGTCAGGCTGTACAGGTCATACATCACTGTCAGGCTGTACAGGTCATACATCACTGTCAGGCTGTACAGGTCATACACCACTGTCAGGCTGTACAGGTCATACACCACTGTCAGGCTGTACAGGTCATACATCACTGTCAGGCTGTACAGGTCATACATCACTGTCAGGCTGTACAGGTCATACATCACTGTCAGGCTGTACAGGTCATACACCAGCTATGCTCTTGTCGTCTACCTCTCCTGGAGCTGGTCAAACAAAGCCAGGAATGCTGCGCTTGACTACCACATGTTCAAGTCACTGAAGCTACTCGAGTGTTGGCTCAGATAACTTCCAGAGCAACGATAGTGCAGTCAAATCACAAACTAATGAGAATTGTGTGTAAGCTTAATGTTTGTGGACTTTTGAAAGTCATGTGGACAACTGTTGATAAGTTGGGACCAGAAACATGCTTGGTTTCACTGGACATAGATGCAAGTATGAGCCATGTGCCCCTCCCCCTGAGTCGCGTGTGGGGTGGATCTCAGTGCCGGACTCACCCACAGCAGGGGCAATACCTCCGACTGATGCCGGCCCCGGGATGTTCCCTGCCACTGCTGCTGCTTGCGCCGCTGCCGCTGCCTGTGCTGTTGCTGCTTGTTGCTGCATCTGACGATGACACTGACGTATGTCGAACACCTGCAAGAATAAGGGAAATTTCTATGTCACAAAGCTGAAAACAAGCACCAGTCAGGTAGTCAAAGATATAAAACAAACATGTTCTAAAACGAAACATGTCAAGCACCTGCCAGTCAGGCAAACAAGCCACACAACCAAACAGCTAATCATGTCAAGCACCTGCACAAACAATCAAACAAGCCACACAACTAATTATGTCAAGCACCTGCACAAACAAACAAGTCACACAACTAACATGTCAAGCACCTCCCAAACAAGTTACACAACTAACATGACAAGCACTTGCCAAACAAGTCACAAAACTAACATGTCAAGCATCTCCCAAACAAGTCACACAACTGACATGACAAGCACCTGCCAAATAAGTCACACAACTGACCAGTCAAGCATCTCCCAAACAAGTCACACATCTAACATGTCAAGCACCTGCCAAACAAGTCACACAACTGACATGACAAGCACCTGCCACACAAGTCAAACAACTAACATGACAAGCACCTCCCAAACACACAGTTCCTTGGGTATATGTTTCCCTGACTAATCTCAATGAATGCACACAGGCATATTGGTCACCCACCTTGATGTAAGCACTAGGGTATATCTTATGCACAGCGTCACCCGGGGCCCGTCCTGCCTCTCTGTCCAGGTAGTAGCTTTGTACGAACACGCTGTGGTCACTAACGCATCGGATCCACACGTCACCCTCACCGCGATAGTTCAGGTGCACGCCTTTACCTATGTGCAGTCTGGAACAATCAGTGCATAAGTTACATGGTGCATCTGCACTTAAATATACAGTCGTGCCCCGCTTATACGGACTTCAGATATCCGGAAACCTCGGTTCCCGGACGATTTTCATTCAAAACGAAATAATTACTTTATAAATTTACCCGTATATCCGGAAATTCAGTTTCCGGAACCGGACGGTCATTTTCATACACAAAACACTGAAATGCACTCAAAATTGTCTCACTTATCCGGACAGTACACTTCCGCTGGTGGTGATATCTTTGATTCGTGAGAAGTCAATTAACCAGTGACACTGAGTTATGTTTGAGACGAGCTTGTTTATTGTACATGTAATCCCCTTCGATAAATATGGCGTCTGTGGAGGTCAGAGGTCAAAGTTGAACTTCATTACGTATTACGAGAACATTACGAGGCATTGTTTTATATCTAGGGATTAAGATTACCTTGTGTATTTTCTCGTAAACTAAGCCGGAAACAGCAATCAGCTGTACACACGTTTTCTTGGAATCGACCGGTGATTCGGTAAAGACACACACAATGATATAACTTTATAGGATTTTTAATGCAAGGATCGACAACAATTGTATCTGAAACTATTTTTTTTTTATCAGGAATAATATATTCCATTATTTTCTTAATTATATGCAGCCTTTACTAAACATATTTAAAATAATAATAACCCTAAGCGAAGCAGCTGATCGCTATTCTCGGGTATTATTTTTTACATGGAACCAGTCTGACCAGTCACCGTCAAGGCTCACGCGCACGTGATCGCGTGATCGCGAGAATTTCATGTTGACATAGAATCGTCAAACAAAAACAAATATGACTTTTAACGAATCAAAGTATGTCATTTATGATATATGTATCCATTCTCTGTCAACTAAAGTTCGTTTCAAGGCGTCAATAGCGGTATTCTTACCGTGGTTGCTGTTAATAACGGTGAGTTGTGCGATCTTCCGATCGCTTCACACATGATTACGCCGAAATTAATAAAAACAATATGTTTAAGGAATTTTGTCATGAGTTGCATAATTGAAGGGAAGTAACCCTTCCAGTAAGAAGCTGGTTTCAGTTATACGGAAATTCGTTTATACGGACGAATTGTGAAATGACGCAAGTGTCCGTATAAACGAGGCACGACTGTACTACAAAGCAACAGACATTCATTCGATGTGAAAGTTTCAGTTCAGGCTAACATTTTGGAACTGGCTTCATTGTGAATGGCTGGCCTCTGTCCAGTGGACGTTGGACAGCTGGCCAAGGCAGAACATGTCAGTTCACACAAGGGGGGTAACCAACATGACCTCTGTCCGGTGTGTGTATTTTGGACAGCTGGCCAAGGCAGAACCTGTCAGTTCACACAAGGGGGGTAACCGACATGGCCTCTGTCCTCTGTGTGTATGTTGGACAGCTGGCCGAGGCAGAACCTGTCAGTTTATACAAGGGGGGTAATCGACCTGGCCTCTGTCCGGTGGACGTTGGACAGCTGGCCGAGACAGAACCTGTCAGTTCACACAACAGGGGGTAACCAACATGGCCTCTGTCCTCTGTGTGTACGTTGGACAACTGGCCGAGGCAGAGCATGTCAGTTTACACAAAGGGGGTAACTGACATTGCCTCTGTCTGGTTTGTGTATGTTGGACAGCTGGCCGAAGCAGAACCTGCCAGTTTATACAAGGGGGATAACCGACCTGGCCTCTGTCCGGTGGACGTTGGACAGCTGGCCGAGACAGAACCTGTCAGTTCACACAAGGGGGGTAACTGACAGGGCCTCTGTCTGGTGTACGTTGGACAGCTGGCCGAGGCAGAACCTGTCAGTTTATACAAGGGGGGTAACTCACCTGGCTCTTTCACTGGCCTCTGTCCGGTGTACGTTGGACAGCTGGCCGAGACAGAATCTGTCAATGCTGGAGGGGTCAGTGTAGCCATCGACTGTGACAGTGGAGCAGCTGTACGGGACCTTGAACGTCTCCCCGACCTGCTGGTCCAACTCGAAGTAGGTGATGGTACACCAGAATTCAGGAGCTGATGGAATCAATTAAAAAATAAACTCATAACATGAGATGAGGTGAGAAATTGGCTTTAACGGTTCAAGATTATTTCACTTCCGTATTGACGTGCATACACGTTGATGTTTGTTTGTCTGCTTGTACAATGAAGAAAGAAATATCAATCAATTCGGTGAGCGAGACCACCCGACCTATTTTAGTTGCCTGCTACAAGCACAAGTTACTGTGGGGGGTTCCCGTGGGGGGGTTCCCGTGGTGGCAAACACAGGGGGACGTACGTGGTTGGCTGGTGAGTGGTGGCAGAGTCTGCATGTCAGACTGGATTTGGTTGTTGTTCCCTGGAACAGAAATACACTATTCGCAAACAGTGTCAAACATCCTCTAAACAGTGTCAGACATCCTCTAAACAGTGTCAAACATCCTCTAAACAACGTCAAAAAAACATTCTTTATTTAAAGGGTATCAAACATCTCGCAGTGTCAAACATGTTGCAAACAGTATCAAAACATCTGGTACAGTGTCAAACATGTCGCAAACAGTGTCAAACATCTTGCAAACAGTGTCAAAACATCTTGCAAACAGTGTCAAAACATCTCGCGAACAGTGTCAAACATTTTGCAAACAATGTCAAACATCTTGCGAACAATGTCAAACATCTCTCAAACTGATCAAGTTAATTTTGAGCAAACTGTGTGAGCTTGGTCTAACTTCAATTTGACAAGCATTTCAGTAATACCAAGCTTGTGAAAAATAACAAGAAAACATGATCAACTAATTGATACCATTTAGCATTTGTTACAATAACTTGCTAGAAGACAATTACGTTCAACATAATCAACGTATTTTGGTAAATCGAGTTCATTACACCAATGTTGGAGTCATACTTACAGAACTGTGGCGCGGACATGTTCTGCGTGTAGGTGGCAGTGTTGCTGCCCACCCACGTTGTTGTCGAGCCTGCAACAGACACAGCACACCAGCTGTCAGCCACGCCCACTGACCACACCCTCACTATGTTGGTACAAGTGGCATAAGTCTCACAACCAGAGCAGCAAGCAGCACTCACAACAAGCCTCAACAGATCATGGCCAGCCGGACACTAAACATCACCTCCCAGTATCTAGGGGTCTAACAGTGGGGGTTACCTCGTCAGACAAATTGGGAAAAAATTGGTATTTTGTTTAAAATTGCGTTTAAAAATGATTTTAACATAATATTCTAACATTGCATTCAGTGCAACATTCTGAAATGATGTATTAAAGACTCACCAGTCATTATTTATCAGCAAAATGGATGTAACCTCTAAAAATCCATAACATTAGTTATAACTATACAAACATGAATGAGAATTTAATTTGGGAGTTTTTACCAACATTTCCTGCAGCCTTGGGGCTGACTAGCGGCCTCTAGGCAAGTCCAGACAAACCTCTGGTACCTGTGGGTTCAAAGGTTTGAGGTTCCCATTTTCCATACCGTGCCGCAAGCTTCCTTGCTATATATATGTACAAGTATTTTGGAAATATGACGTAATAGATAACACATCACAATACCTTTTAAGGAAAAACATTATTTTAAGATTCAAGTTTAAACCTATTTCTCTATCTCCTCAGGACAGTGATCTGGGTCTATTCCACAAATTTGGGACTGGTGGGATTGTTCAGATACACCAGGGCCTGGGTGCCGTTGTACAAAACAACATTAGCACTACGATGATCGTAACCTATGTCATAGTATGGGAATTACGATCACCTTAGCGCTACGATATGATAAACCTATGTCATAGTATGGGAGTTACGATCACCTTAGCGCTACGATATCATATATGTCAAAGTATGGGAGTTACGATCACCTTAGCGCTACGATATGATAAACCTATGTCATAGTATGGGAGTTACGATCACCTTAGCGCTACGATATCATATATGTCAAAGTATGGGAGTTACGATCACCGTAGCACTACGATGATCGTAAACCTATGTCAAAGTATGTGAATTACGATCACCTTAGCGCTACGATATGACAAACCTATGTCATAGTATGGGAGTTACGATCACCTTAGCGCTACGATATCATATATGTCAAAGTATGGGAGTTACGATCACCATAGTGAATGCATTAAGGAGTAACGCAGGATAAGCAAAACATTTGTAGATTTAAACAGGTAATGATATTCAAATATTCACAGGTGTAAAGAAAGTATTTCACCAAAAAATTGATGTAATGTGGATGTGCCATCTTGCTTGACTTGAAGTTACCAAGGATACGTTAGATCTAGGGGGAGGTAAAATGAACAGCGCCATGACATCAGTCCATTGGGACATCACTGAAAACGTGTACTTTATCGCAGGATAAAATACAGTCAGTGGCTTTGATTGTTCAGCGAAACAACGTAGAATTCAGGGGTGGAAATTTGCCATTTCCCGACTCCCGGGGCAAGTAGAAATACGAGGTCGGGCAACAAAATCACTTACTTTAACTTGTCCGGAGGCAAGTAATATTGGAAATTACTATCACTGTCTACATGTCTAACTACTTGTTAAATGGTACAATAAATTAGCTGAGAGAAATTTCGTAATCACGCTTTCGTAACATCGCCTGTTTTTTTTCCGTAGTTATAACAAGCGATTTGATTGGATTAAAATTGGTTTCTAATGACGCTTTCTTGTCAAAATCTGCTACAAGATTCGTGATTGGTCAATTTTGAGCACATGACCTCAGGCAGCCAATCAAATTACAGCTGTGATACCAAGGTCGTGTTTGATAAATTTCACAAGTTGGCGAAAGATTTTTGTTAAATCGTGTTATTCTGAACGTTTTCACAACTACAAATTTTGTCATGGAATTCTTCCGGAGCAACTTGCAACACCATGTGAGTTTTCAGCAGCTACAAACGAGGGCCCCGTTTCACAAAGCGATCTTAGCGCTTAGGTGATCGTAACTCCCATACTTTAACATTTTGTTAAACGCCACACTGAGCAATGTTCCACCTATATGAGGGTGGTCTGCAAATAGTCCAGTATGGACCAGACAATCCAGGGATTCACATTATGAGCATCGATCTATGAAATTTGGATACAATGACATGCATCAACCAAATCAGCGAGCCTGACCACCCAATCCCGTTAGTCGCCTCTTACGAACTGTTTATGTAATGATGAATATTTGTTAGAATGCAGAACTCAACAGCTTGAACAGTATTTAAGTTATATAACAGCATGTTGGTGAAATCCAACTTGCCTCTGTTAAGCCAAAGAATAAATTATAATTGCATTCATAAGAGGATTTGGGAAATTAGAACAGACATTTGCTGGAGGCTTGGGGCCAGACACAGGGATGCCAACTCAAAATGAAGTTTGGAGTAATCACTGAGGCAAAATAAAAGTAATTTCATGTGAAAATGTTAACATATGGGCTGGCTATCGATCATAGATATTAGAGATGGATAATCAATTATTGATAAATATCAGAGCAAATATGCAAAATAAATCCAAACGAAATCAACATATTTTACCCCACTGATGAGTGGTGGCACATATACTGTATTTGACGTAATAAGCGCCCAGGGCGCTCTCAAAATTGGGAACAGGGGGCTCTTATTAGAATATTATTTTGGTGAAAAAAAACAGATTTGAAAGATAAATTTCGTGGTTTATGCTGACAGCCTGAAATGTTTATGTACGACAGATATATTTTTCCAGAATTCAATTGCCCATGATTAAGGGTGCATATAACACACAAGTGCGTATTATACATGAATAAATGAGTCTTGTGTACCTTGATCAATCGGAAGGTGTGCCAATTGGGATTGTTCACTAGCCAATATATTAGCAAATATCGCCGTGGGCGCTTATTAGAGCGGGGCGCTTATTACGTTGAATACGGTATGCATGGATTAATTTGTTGGCAGTTATGATATAAGAAAAACAGTTGCTTTCCATCTTCGGCAATTGACATGATTGACAATAACAGGTTTGTTTTGGTTATCTAAACTTCATTTCATCACAATAGTTCAGGTGAGATATTATCGATGACACAATTCTCATATCGATAATTGTTCATATTTCTTCACATCAATGATAATTCCGATTATGAATCTTTTTTAGCCAGCCCTAGCTAACATTGTAAATGGTTATCAAGTTTGAGAATCTCCGAATCAGGTTTTGGCTCTGACATTTTCATTAGGCCTAGACGGAAGTGAAACACGTGGTCGAAGCTCCATACAAAAAAAAGATCGATAGTGTGCCTTTACATAACAACGAATCAGAGACCTTGTATCACAGTGGATATTTTAACACAATGTGAATTGAAAGAAAGGTTCTTGTTGGTCAGAAAAGCCTCGCTCTCGAATGTTTCAGGTCACTAGTGTATTAACAATTAGCTCTCTGTGATATTTTAAGCATGTAAATAATTTGTGAAGACAATGACCAAATTCACAATTTGGGAGGAAGATAAGCAAGAATCCTACCTATTCACCAAAATAATAATGGTTGGCATCTCTGCGAATATCAGCCCCTGAACAGGTGAACATAAGCCCCTGATACAGGTGCTTGTACAGGTGCTTGTACAGGTGCTTGTACTTACTGGTTGGGTAATGACTGAGGTTGGCGGAGTTGGCTTGAGGTACCTGGTTGTTGAAGGTGTCTATAAGCTGGGGTGAGCCATGGCTGTGACTTATACCACTTGAACCTACACCACACAGACAGACAACATTTACTACCCACGGACTATTTGGAGCTGGGACTACCTGATGGCTTATTACAGTCTGTTATACAGACATTTACTTCCCACGGACTACACGGAGCTGGGACAACCTGATGGATTATTACAGTCTGTTATACAGACATTTACTTCCCACGGACTACACGGAGCTGGGACAACCTGGTGGCTTTTTACAGTCTGTCCTACAGACATCTACTTCCCACGGACTACACGGAGCTGGGACAACCTGATGGATTATTACTGTCTGTTATACAGACATTTACTTCCCACGGACTACACGGAGCTGGGACAACCTGATGGATTATTACAGTCTGTCCTACAGACATCTACTTCCCACAGACTACACGGAGCTGGGACAACCTGGTGGCTTATTACAGTCTGTTATACAGACATTTACTTACCACGGACTACACGGAGCTGGGACAACCTGATGGATTATTACAGTCTGTTGCCAGACATTTACATCCCACGGACTACACGGAGCAGGGACTACCTGATGGCTTATTACAGTCTGTTATACAGACATTTACTTCCCACAGACTACACGGAGCTGGGACTACCTGATGGCTTATTACAGTCTGTTATACAGACATTTACTTCCCACGGACTACACAGAGCTGGGACAACCTGGTGGCTTATTACAGTCTGTTGCCAGACATTTACTACCCACGGACTACACAGAGCTGGGACTACCTGATGGCTTATTACAGTCTGTTATAAAGACATTTACATCCCACGGACTACACGGAGCTGGGACTACCTGATGGCTTATTACAGTCTGTTATAAAGACATTTACTTCCCACAGACTACACGGAGCTGGGACAACCTGATGGCTTATTATAGTCTGTTATAAAGACACTTACTTCTCACGGACTACACGGAGCGTGGACAACCTGATGGCTTATTACAGTCTGTTGCCAGACATTTACTTCCCACGGACTACACGGAGCGTGGACAACCTGATGGCTTATTACAGTCTGTTGCCAGACATTTACTACCCACGGACTACACGGAGCTGGGACTACTTGATTCATAGTTAGGCACAATGAAAACTCACTGACAATAAATCAATAAATAAGCATAAGTTCTATTCTATCACTTGGCAAAGAGCATCACTCTCCTTACGCCAAATTCCCTACATGGTTTAAACCTTTAATATCTTTAAAACTCCTTTCGTCAATGGGCAATAACAAGACTAGGTCAATAGTGTCTCAGACTTGTGAGTCACCTCCCTTGACATCAAAGGGAGATAACCCATAATTCCCTTCCACGCATGACATATTCCCCACTGAGACAACATGTAGAAACAAAACTGCAGTCATTTCTCTACAGCTGACTTACTACCATGTTTGACTATGTTTGACCAATTGTTGGAACAGTGCAGTTCACAGGACCATGATGTTGACTGTGACATAACATAAGCTGTTCATAGGCCAAAAAATAGATAAATTAAAATATCTTTTCAGCATAAGAAAAAATAGACATTAAACTTAGGCCCAAAACTACATGTATGTTTGAGAGAATGTAGTAACAAAGATGTTACCTGCTTGGAAGTATATGGATTTAAGTTTATTTTGAATCCTAATATATGATTTATTTATTTTGCTCAATGTGTATTTGCAGCTGTTTTGTCATTTTCAACTATTTTTCAAAACAGTTTGAAAATCCAAACTGATTTACTTTTTGAATTTCTATCAAAACAATTATACAAAAAAAGGTTTTTACTAGCAAAGACTCATAATGATAATGATAATCATAATGATAAACAGAGCTCTTTGAAGCTGGAAATCCCAAAGGTTTGGTCCAGCTGTTGTTAACGACACATACAAGTGCAGTCCCGCAAATTGAAATGTTGGCGTATAAAGGGTGCACTGAGTCCATGGTAATAAGTACAGCTATAGAAATGGCTGCAGAACAAAGTAAGACACAACTTACCTTACGAGTTAATAAATCAATAATTCATAACAAATCATTTACAAGATTTCAAAACAACCCATGTACTTCATAAATTTACAACTACCACACAATTCCAATAAATTGTTATGCAATATTTTTCAGAATATAAGATGCTGTATTGGATGACTATCTCTTTAAACAGGAATCCAAAAATCTACATGCCGTTACATCCTCCATCACCTAGTGAATCATATCACCATCCTATTTTGAAAAAACTCCTGGACCCTTCACAAGCTTAGCTTTATTTCTGATATAATGACAACCACCACATCTCCAACTTTGCATAATTTCTTTCCAGTTAAAGTAATATGATTGGAGGGCTGTTTTTAGCATTATGCTAATGTGGTCTCAAAATGAAGGTAGGGTAGGAAAGAGTCCAGAGTCCTTATCACTATACAATGGGGATATAATACCCTGGATTACCGAGGATGATGCTGAGACAGCTGTTAGAGGAACTAGCCCACATCACCCGACAGGGAAGCAGTAGATAGTTAGAATGAGGCATTGAAAGAGAGAGATCTACTCAGGCCGTAGTAAGCAGAGGCCGGTACATATCAAATAAGAATACTAAGTATCAACTCTAAAACCCACTCCAGAACAAGGATTCAGCCAAACACATCATTAGATCTTAACAACACTAAAGATATTACATTTTGGATTATGATGGTTAGAGTGAAGAGGGGTTAAAAATATCATGGCAGGGAATTTATGTGTATGTAACCATGGTAACCATTGTCAAGGCTGCTGTCTCCTGTCATATTTTATAATATGGACAAAGGATTGTGAATTTTGTAAACTCAGTTCAACCAATACTTTTATCATCCCATTAAAGTAAGTACAAACAATTTATTCTTTTCAGAATTCTGGTTCATGAACTTAATTTTCGTGAGTCTTCAGCTTAAGTAATTAATAAAGGACAAAATTGTTGGACACATGATCTGCTTTTCAAATGACACAAGAACATTTTTGGGGGGCATTTTTAAAAACAAATTACAGGTACTTGTAATAATATTTTTAATGCATCATTATCAATGCAACATTTCAAACAAAGTCTGGTTATTGATTGTGAAGTTCTTGTTAAATAAGAGTTCCGAATATCCATACCGTATTCGACGTAATAAGCGCCCAGGGCACTCTCAAAATTGGAAATAGGGGGCTCTTGTTGAATGTTGAAAGATAAATTTTGTGGTTTATGCTGTCAACCTGAAATGTTTATGTATGACATATATTTTTCCAGAATTAAATGCCCATAATTAAGGGTGCATATAACACACGAGAGCGTATTATACACGAATAAATAAGTCTTGTGTACATTGATCAAACGGAAGGAGTGCTAATTGGGAATGTTCACTAGCCAATATCTTAGCAAATGTCGCCATGGGCGCTTATTACGTCGAATACGGTATTTCCTTTTTGACATGATCCACATGATCCAAAGATCCACCTGTGAAAATGTATGAATTTCAACATTTTCAGAGAAATTTTAAAAAACTGGTCGCGAGGAAGATGATGACCCACTTGGTGCTCAGTCACATAAAAAAACAGTATCATGTTAAATAACAACCCCCCCCAAAATTATTTTTTTCTAACGATTCCCCACAATGTATTGTGAGTCACAAACACTGTCCGATATCGAAGGCTGTATAAAAACCTGCATGTTACTGATCTTCTGTCCATAGAAACAGTTTTAGTCCACAGCGAACATGGCCACTTTTAACCCCTCATTCTTTAACTACTAATCAATCCACCACCACGAACATGAGACAGCTGTTAATATTGTTAATCCATGTTAGTATGACCCGTTGCCATAGAAACCACACCATGATGACGCCTGACTGATACAGCAGCCGGTTATTTCGGATCAATTAACTCAAAATTGCTGTTAGTTATTGGAGATCTTTCAAGTGAAAACTCCATTGAGATGCAATCAGAAGGACAATCTCAACCATTGGATGCTGGTCTTCCCCACCCACGATCCCTCCATGCGATACCAAAGGAATTTACTGGATGTCGAATCTTGAATCATATACTCATAAAATTTGGGATGAAAAAAAGGACACAGTGCATCCACTGGCACTCTGAAATTTACATGCAACTGAACAGATGCTGCTCTTTCATAATTATTTCGTAACCACCTAAAATTAATTTTTGTATGTAAGAACTAAAAAGGAAACATGTCAAATGCTACACGATCTCCTAGCACTGCTTCAGTTAGGAACTCCATATCTATTTTTAACTAACGGCTTCTGAGCATGGCAATAAGTCACTTGTTGTTGAGTTGTTTGTTTGTTGTTTAACGCCGCTATCAGCAATATTCCAGCTATATGACAGCGGTCTGTAAATAATCAAGTCTGGACCAGACAATCCAGTGATTGACAACATGAGCATCGGTCCACGCAATTGGGATTGATGACCTGCATCAACCAAGTCAGCGAGTTTGACCACCCGATCCTCTTAGTCGCCTCTTTCGACAAGCATAGTCGCCTTTTACGGCAAGCATGGGTTGCTGAAGACCTACTCTACCCCGTTGTTGTTGAGTGCTGTATTCAAGTTGACATTTCCCTGGGAACACCCATTTGGTTGTTTTTAGCTTGGAACCCACCCATTTGTTAACGTGGACCCCAACAATCAAAAGCTTGAGTTCCCTGGACCCCTACTATTGATAACCCAGGTAAATCCTAACTCCCTAAATCAGATAATAAATTACATTACTTTTCAGCGAACCTTCATTAACTTGTTTAAATGTGGATTTATCCTCGAAATGTAATTATCAATGAGAAAATAAAAAATGTGTATATTTTAACGTTTGATTGTTGTGAAACTTGATTATATGCAAGGCCGCTTCTATTAGGATGGGGACAACAATATCATCTGACATCATTTACGTTGATATTAACTCTAAATTTTCCTCAATTTCCAGATCATGAAATATCAGTTTCAAACACTTTTGGCAGATGTGGTTTCATTGTCTGAAACTTTCAGCAATGAAACAAAATCAAATAAGTGTATAATATGCTGAGATGTATAGATATGCTTCATAATTGTCTAGGGTATCCTGTCTGATAGTAAATATTGTGTGATCCCCTCCAGAATCTAGAGAATGCAGAGTGTGAGAAATGAGGTGTGACGGAGGTGGTGGTAGAGGCTGGGGAGGCATGTCTGCAATGTGGGGAGTAGAACGTGCAAGGGTTTAAGGGACTTGGGGATGTGGGGAGTAGAACGTGCAAGGGTTTGAGGGATTTGGGGATGTGGAGAGTAGAACGTGCAAGGGTTTCAGGGATTTGGGGATGTGGGGAGTAGAACGTGCAAGGGTTTGAAGGATTTGGGGATGTGGGGAGTAGAACGTGCAAGGGTTTGAGGGATTTGGGGATGTGGGGAGTAGAACATGCAAGGGTTTGAAGGATTTGGGGATGTGGGGAGTAGAAAGAGAAAGGGTTTGAGGGATTTGGGGATGTGGGGAGTAGAACATGCAAGGGTTTGAAGGATTTGGGGATGTGGGGAGTAGAAAGAGAAAGGGTTTGAGGGATTTGGGGATGTGGGGAGTAGAACGTGCAAGGGTTTGAGGTATTTGGGGATGTGGGGAGTAGAAAGAGCAAGGGTTTGAGGGATTTGGGGATGTGGGGAGTAGAGAGAGTAAGGGTTTGAGGGATTTGGGGATGTGGGGAGTAGAACGTGCAAGGGTTTGAGGGATTTGGGGATGTGGGGAGTAGAACGTGCAAGGGTTTGAGGGATTTGGGGATGTGGGGAGTAGAACATGCAAGGGTTTGAGGGATTTGGGGATGTGGGGAGTAGAAAGAGGAAGGGTTTGAGGGATTTGGGGTTGTGGGGAGTAGAACGTGCAAGGGTTTGAAGGATTTGAGGATGTGGGGAGTAGAAACAGCAAGGGTTTGAAGGATTTGAGGATGTGTATAGAGGGATGGACTGTTTGAGCGCGGAGGGAGTTGAGTGTGGTGGCTTAGAGAATGGGGAGAGTCAAGAGATGGTCTACAGAATGTGCATAGCCAAGAGATGGTCTACAGAATGTGCAGATCCAAGATATGGTCTACAGAATGTACATAGCCAAGAGATGGTCTACAGAATATGCAGAGCCAAGATATGGTCTACAGAATGTGTATAGCCAAGAGATGGTCTACAGAATATGCAGAGCCAAGATATGGTCTACAGAATGTGGAGTGTCAGGGAAAGGTCTATAGAGTGTGGAATCAGGAGATGTCTGCAGAATGTGCAGAGTCAAGAGATGGTCTAAAGAATGTGAAGTATCTGGGAATGGTCTACATAACGTAGAGAGTAAGCAGATGGTCAACAGAATGTGTAGAACCAAGAGATGGTCTAGCATGTGGGCTTTCAGAGATGGACAAGGGAATGTGAAGCGCTGGCTAGATATGAAGAGGTATCAGTCTGTGTCATGGTCTGAAAGTCAAGCTTTAACACAAACTGAAGAAAATAATTGCAATGAAGATATTAAGTGAATCACAGAAGCAATGCAACCGATCAAGCAGCAAGCACAAGTCAAGGCTGCTCAAATGAATGCTTTCGTAATTATCTAAAGAACAAACCATTTTGGGAAATTTATGGAATGTTTGAAATTTAAGACCCAGATATTCATTTTGAGCAGAGTTAGTAAGCATGGTTATCAATACAAGAATATTGTCAACATTCCACATGGAAGATGTCTGCATGTCACACTGGAATCTCACAAGGCATGCACACTGAGCCTGTTTCATCCAATATATATATAGACACACAGCGCTGGTCGTACTTGAAATCAAGCAGGGAATTTTAAAACTGTTCAAAACGAAGACCACTGCCACAATTTTAAGGCTTACCAATTTTTGCCAACCAATCATCTTGGGTCGGCTGAATGAACTATTTTAAAAAATAATTTTTAGTTTGGTGGCTCATGATATTTTGTTATTTTGTTTGGTATGAAGTGAATACTGGTGGTTTGTTCAGTGTCAGACGCAAGCACCAGGCACTGGCACCAGACATTGGCACAAGACACTGGCACCAGACACTAGCACCAGACCCTTGCACTAGAAACTGGCACTAGACTCCTAACACTAGCACCAGACTAGCACCAGACACTAGCACTAGAAACTGGCCCCAGTCATTGGCACCAGACACTAACACCAGACACTGGCACTAGAAACTGGCACCAGACACTGGCACCAGACACTGGCACCAGACACTGGCACTAGAAACTGGCACCGGACACTAGCACCGGACACTCGCACCAGACACTGGCACAAGACACTGGCACTAGAAACTGGCACCAGACACTAGCACCAGACACTGGCACTAGAAACTGGCACCAGACACTAGCACCAGACACTGGCACTAGAAACTGGCACCAGACACTAGCACCAGACACTGGCACCAGACACTGGCACTAGAAACTGGCACCAGACACTAGCCCCAGACACTGGCACGAGAAACTGGCACCAGACACTAGCACCAGACAGTAGCACTAGAAACTGGCCCGAGTCACTGGCACCAGACACCCCCACCAGACAGCTAGCCTAAGCCAGTTTCTGTTATGTTGAATATCCTAAGGTCTGATAGAAATTCTAACTTTTTGTAGGGTGTGCCTCTGTCATCGTTATTCCAGGTTAACTTCCTGAAGTGGGTTTGTTTGTTTGTTTGTTGTTTAACGCCGCTCTCCTCAATATTTCAGATATATGACACCAGTCTGTAAATAACTGAGTCTGGACAATAAGATCCAGTGATTGACATCATGAGCATTGATCCACGCAACTGGGATACGATGACATGCATCAACCAAGTCAGCGAGTCATCCTAGGACCAGCATGGGTTGCTGAGGACCAATTCTCTCCCGGTCTTCCCTACAGTGGGAAGACATAAGTTTCTACACTGAATAGAGTGCAAAATGATAGCAGCCACGAAGTGGGAGGGGGATATAGGAATGGGTGCTGTCCGTTCATCCATCATGTTTCGTTTCCGGAGCAGAACTCAAAACCATGAACAATATCTTAACCAAACTTGGCACATAGATAGGTCTAGTGGTAAACTGGAGCCTTTTGATAGTTTGGTTTTTTTAAAATATTATTTTCTATGGCAAAGACTTTGACTTAATTCACAGGGCTAATGTCTTGCACACAACCATACATGTTATATTGGCGGGGAATATGAGTATTTCATGCTTGTTAAACTCATATCAGAATCAGGCCTTAGATTTGTGGCTCAAGTTGCAAAATGTATCAAATATTGTGTCATTTGTGACTTAAGATTTTGTTGAATTGCACAGGACTTCTATTACCTGATGGCAAAAGGAATTTTCTGTGACAGACTCAGTAATGTTGATTAATTAACATCTTTAAAATCAACACCAGCTATATTGAAGGATGGCAAGAGCACTTTTGTGACAGATTCAGTAATTTTAGTTTATCAAATAACAGTTTCCTAATCAATACCAGCTGTATCAATTGCCAAATCTATTGTAACAGAATCTGTAATTTAAGTTATTAATAAAGGTTTAAAATCGATAATGTTAATTTATCGCATGACAATTTTAAAACCGATAGAAATGAACATTTTTGATTAAATGCAATGTTTTTATTGCACAGTGCCTGTAGGTGTAGCGTGAGGTAGGGTAAACATGAGCATTTCTGATTAAATGCAATGTTTTTATACTTACCTGACGCTACACAGTGCCTATAGATGTAGCGTCAGGTAAGGTAAAAAACATGAGCATTTCTGATTAAATGCAATGTTTTTATACATACCTGACACTACACCTATAGCACTTAGCAGGGTCAGGTAAGGTAAAACACTATATCAATGGATCAAAAAAGCAATTGTGGCAGCGTCAGTAGTTTTAACTTAATAAAAAACAGTTTAAAAATCGATACCAGCTTATCGATGAATGGCAGAAGCAATCAATAGCAGGCGATACGCCTACTGAAACAAAGACAGCAGAAGCACAGTGAAGCTAAGATTCCAGTGTGACAACGTCAGACAGTATGATCCTCCAGCTACAAGGGTGATGTGTCACACTACAGAACAGGCAACTCACTAGCTTGGGTCAGCTCCACACCGGGCGGGGCTGACGTGGGTTGTGACGGTGGTTGCGGCTGCGGAGGCGCGGCCGGCGGTTGGGAGGGGGAGAGGGGTTGGGGGGAGAGGGGGTGTTGGAGGGACACGCCCCCTGCCCCCGGACCCAAGGGCGTCGCTGAGGGGACACTGGTAGGCTGCTGGTGCTGGACTGTTGTTGGAGGGGCCGGTGACCCTTGACCTGGAGGGACCAGTCATTATAGGCATGTGTCCGGTGAGGGAGAAATCATTGACACCGAGATAAGAGGTGCTGAGTTTCAAGGCAAATGTTGAAGAGAAACACTGAAAATCTTAATACTTTCTCAAAAAATTTCTATATCTTCTAAATTAGCAAAAGGTATAAATAAAGACAGGATTGACTTCCATGAAATTTATCTTCTTTTTCATTCTAATGTGATGGTTCGATACAGATACTTGCACCTTCATCAATTTTTTAAGTCTATAATATATACTAAACAAAAAAGTTAGGGATCATGAAATATTTGTTTATGTGGAATATGAAATTGTGTGCTCTGTCTTCACTACAAAAAAATATCCCCCAAAATAATCATGATTCTAACATTTTTTGTTCAGTAAATACTATAGGGAAAGGTGTTACTTTCAATCTCCTTATCAAGATGATTGAACTTTAACAAAAAGTAACATAACAATGCTTTTGTTTTTTTGTACTTCTTTTTCAAAATCAAATTTGGAAAGAAATTTGGTTAATCTTTGATAATGCTTCTTACTCAGCACCCCCTAGCAGTGCAAACACAAGACATGTTCATTCATCTGCAAGACAGTGCATTGATTGACAGAGACAACTGCATTCTATATATCAAACAATTTTACCACAAAAAAAATAAATCTGAATTTTACCACATTTATACAACCACAAATAAAACTGACAACAATCATATATATCAATATCAAACTCATATTTAAAAAGAATCTAAAACGAAGTGATTCAATAATTGACGAGATATGGACAGATATTTTTACATTGGACAGTACCAACAACAAAGACCAAGTCATTCAAGGACTATACAACTAAACTTGACACGCAGCCACGGTTGACAGCAACTTACCAAAGCGACGACGATGACGTCATGACCTGCCACAATCTCAAGCAGCCATTTCAACAATATCTCTTAATAACTTGGCAACATAATCCAGTCTATACCATGCTACGGTCGGTATGTGACAAAAATGAAAACTTGAAAAATCAGTTGTAAAAAAGAACATACAGAGAAGTGAAGAACTGCATGTTTTTTTCTGTGAAAATATGTTTGTTTCCATAATCTGTACATATTCAAGAAGCTTATACTTTGTAACTTAGTCCATATAGGCGGAATGAAAAACAATCTGAATGCTATATGATGGCGGTCTGTAAATAATTGAGTCTGGACCACACAATCCAGTGATTGATGTCATGAGCATCAGCCTACCCCTTTGGGATACGATGACTTACAAACAACCAAGTCTCCCAGTCTGACCACCTGATCCATTTAGTTGCCTCTTACGACAAGCCCAGAAACAGAGATACGTATATCGTATCGTGACCTTGCTGTATCGGTTCACCCCCACTGATGGCGGTCTGTAAATAATCAAGTCTGGACCAGACAATCCAGTGATTGATATTATGAGCATCGATCCACACAATTAGGATACGATGACATGCTGATCAAGTCAGCGAGCCCGACCAACCGGTGCCACACACAATAGTTTCTGGGATCGCCCAATGTAGTGGGAGTGAGGTGAAATGGGGTTTAAACGTCGCGTATTGCACTTAAAGCGACATGCATGCACGTGTGTGTGGCTTCTTGTACTTGTCCGGACTGATACCGATTTTAAAGTGCTAGCCCACTGAGATTCCATGCCGCAGTTAACATGAATACCCCACTCAGACACGGTATACTGACTCCGAGCCGACCAGTCATTGTTTTAGTCCCTTAATGCTGAGCGCCAGACAGGGTAACAACAAGTACCATCTTTTAACGTCTTTTGGTATGACGCGGCTGGGGATCAAACCCCGGACCTTCCGCTCTCCAGGCGGATGCTCTACCATGGAGGCGATCCACCCAATTAGTGACTTAAGAAAATAAAATGGAGTCAACACAATTAATCTCACTCCTGATTGGTTTTGATAAATATAATCATCTGTTGCAGTTTCACTTGTCACCAAACTCATCGAAATTTGTTAGCCTTCCCCTCACAAAGTGGTGCTCGTACATTGACTACAATGTCAATAACCTGTAAATTTCTGGTGATATTTTTTAACAAAATTCAGAAATTATTTCATTAAATCTTTAGGATACCACAAAAATCGTAAAGTGGCATCTGTGAGTATGTCCAAAAGCAAATATTTCTTCTTTCCCCGTAGTGGTCAGTATCCTTGATGAGATCCGACATCACCAAACACCCTCTCACTACACACCTTTAGAAACTAACACGTCCTCCATCCCAGGGCTCTTTTCCCAAGGCAATCATAGCAGCATGGTTGCAGAACTCATACACCTGTACACCGACATGACAGTCGTAGCTAGATTGCTGTGTAAAACGAGCCCGACCTCCACTAATCGTTTCACAGAAAACAAAACCATAAGTCTCTCTTGGACAAGGAAATAATCATGTTTTCCAACAACATAATTCACACCCCAAAACAAGTCTATTTCAGTGTGATGACAACCCAAGGGTCCTGAAAACCAGGTCAACCCATCTCTAAACTTCTCCACCGAAAACCAATCCCCAAACCTCAAAAAGAATAACATGAGAAGAATCATGTAGCCGCCCGATCTTTCCAATAAACAATCAGACATTCTTAAAGAAAACTGAATCCTAAGATCCTTTACCCTGTACCCTGTATGAGTGAGTGAGTTGTGTTAAACGCCGCTTTTAACATTATTCCAGTTATATCGCGGCGTGTCAGCTTAATGTGAGAGGAAAGCCAGAAGTGATGCAGGTCTTCGACGTTTACCACTTCGATGAAACCCACGAGCACGGGTATGGTGCTGACAAACCTAGAAACATAATCGGGGTGAACCTGGATTCAAACCCACAATCATAGGTTTCTGGCGTGTCCAGGGGACGCAACTCTGCACAGCGAATCGGGGCGCCTTAGACGACTGGGCCACCCATGCCCACTTATCCTGTATGAAGTCACTACATTTTCTAAATACAGGTCATTCGTTCCGATTAAACACCCCTGAAACCCGTGTGAGACAAGACAATTGTTCTACCAGAGAAACACTCGCCAACTATAAGCCTATTGAAGCCTTCAGAGGGTGGATGTTGAACTGTCTGGTTGCCGTCAGATGATGTGGAGGCTCTGTCCATCTGTATCTCGCCTCCGTACTCGTCCTTCACCAGGCGGCCAGGGGGACCTGGGAAATAGGTCACATAAACCATTAATGACACAGAGCTACAGATAAGCAGCGTATTTGGGTAAAATACCGTATTTGACGTAATAAGCGCCCTGCTCTAATAAGCGCCCACAGTGATAATATATTGGCTAGTGAACAATCACAATAAGCACCCCTTACGATTGATTGATGTACACAAGACTTACTTATTTGTGCATAATACATGTGTTATAAGCACCATTAATTATGGGCATATAAATTCTGAAAAATATGTCTGTCGTGTATAATACGCACAGACTTTTCTTTTGTATCATATTAGGCCGTCAGCCTAAACCACAATATTAATCATCTTTCAACTGTGTTTTTTTTTCTTACCAAAACTATGCTCTAATATGAGCCCCTTTTTCTATTTTTGAGAGCTCCCTTGGCGTTTATTACATCGAATACGGCACCCAACAATTCAAAGCCCAATTACTTTCAATTAACTTATGTACAGAAACACATGCATTAAATGAAAAACTCAAATGTATAAAAACAGCACACGTAAATACTCAATGAAGATTTTTCAGCATGTGTACAAAGGAGCTAATTTCCGAAACACAATTACGAGCTAAATAACTTTCCGAATCAAGCCTATATATTTAGAACAGTAATCATGGTTATATGCATCTAAAACACTTTTCTTAAATCTTAAAATGATCGCTCTTTGGGGGAAAATAGACTTATGAATATATGAGTGAAAAAGCACTGGTTACCCAATGAAAAATGTAATAACCCAATTTTAACAGAAACCCTAGAGTAAAAACTCAATTGCTCAAAAAGTTATCTGAAGCTCTGTGACATTATCATTCAAAACTGGCTTCCACGGGAGATATTGCTTGTGTGAGATCTTCGTCAGACCAAGCAATATCTCCATAGCGTTATAACAAGTGTTCGAAATAAGCGTCGGCCTGTAAGACCGTGGCAGGTTGAACTCGTGTCGGGCCTGCAGTTGCAAATTTGTATGTGTCCTTATGGCCTGCAGAAAATGTACGTGATGATTTATTTGTTGCAATAAGCTGCAGCTTTTTAACTGAGGGCCTGAAGAGTTCAGTAATGGCCAGATTGTTTTATTTAAGTTTTAACACACTTGATATCACTAGCAGACCATTGTGACGTCAAACATGTTACCATGAAGTCACGATAACTTGACATTACTTCTGGCCACAACACATAAGTCACTTAATATTCATCCCATCTTCCCAAGGCAAGGGAGTTAACTGACTATAAAAGTCCAGTTTCCACCCTTGCCAAACAAGGCTGGTATTATGGAGTTACATTTTGGCTGGACTAGCGAGTCTATGCATAGTCCAATCAAATCGCGTAACGAAATTGAAACCCGGTTCGTGAACGGTCAGGCAGATTTCGGTCGATTGCAGGATTTGCACAGCATGTGCACCGCCTCGTTGTCAACAGATATTTTCCAAATCTTTTCAAGTTTTTAATCGAGGTGCTCGCAAGATTTGATGCACTTCGTGATGTAAGACCCATTTTCTCACAATACAGATCTTGATTGTCGACCAGATCGTCTTGACTGGGCGGCGCCATTTTGTGTGAAGCAAACACAAGTGATGCGAGAGGTGGAATCTGATTGGTCCATAGGAGAGGCAGAGAAGGGCTTAAATCGTAACAGCCACTGGTGGTGCTACGATCGAGCCCAGGGATTCGAGCCTAGTTCGGCAAGGGTGGAAGCTGGACTTTTAAAGTCAGTTAACTCCCTTGCCTCGGGAAGATGTATTCATCCACACTCCACACATTCATATTCGTATGAAAATTATAAGACATGTTCAAATTGATGACATCAAATCTATTTCACTTGCAAATTTGTAATGTGATCAACAACATAATTATGGCTAAAATTAATCAAAAAGGATGATTGGAACTGCAACAAGAAAAATCAAAACTAAAGATTTCCTAAAAAAAGTCAGCTTGGCAATAGGCAAGCTCATCCTTAAATGTCAGATAAACTCCTGGAAACTTATGTCTTGGTACATTTGAACTCATTCCCTAAACATACATAAGTGTCACCCATGCAACCTTGCAAGTGTTGCCAAGAACAATGTCTACCGTATACACGTATATGACCGTAGATAAGCCAAATTTTGAGGACCAGAAAAAAGATTCTGGAGAAAGGGGTCAGCTCATGAATGATTCCCACTTCCATCAAACTCTTTTTTTGTGTCACTAGGGAGCAGCTCAAAAGTTTGATGTCGGAAAATTCAATTCCTTCAAAACAGACTGTGACTAACATTTTTGAAATTTCAATTTCAATTTAAGAAAAAACTAAATATTGCAATACCATGGGCTTTTATAGGATAAGTTTAATGGAAATTGAAAGCTACTATAGCAGTACGTTTAGGACCAACTTTAATCTAATACTAGAAGTTTCCAGGTAGCACTTATTACATGACCAGTGGGCACTGAATTATAATTTGGACCAAATTTCAGGCCATTAAAATGTTTGATCTTGCTTCAATAAATAATACATGAAGTATTTATAATTGAGTAAAATCACTTTCTTTAGGACATATATTAGTTAAAATACACAGAAACTAAATGTTCAAAAAGTGTAAAGAGGAACAAGCAAAACATATTTCTAAGATTCTAAAGATGACACTAGCTGGACTAATGATGACAAAACAGACTCCGGCTGGGTAAGAAAAGACAACACTGTAGGATCTAAGGGACGTGAAGCCATGCCACACCAAGTACTGGGCCAGGGAAGACAACAATGTAGGATCTAAGGGACGTGAAGCCATGCCACACCAAGTACTGGGCAAGGGGAGACAACAATGTAGGATCTGAGGGACGTGAAGCCATGCCACACCAAGTACTGGGCAAGGGGAGACAACAATGTATGATCTCTGGGACGTGAAGCCATGCCACACCAAGTACTGGGCAAGGGGAGACAACAATGTAGGATCTGAGGGACGTGAAGCCATGCCACACCAAGTACTGGGCAAGGGGAGACAACAATGTAGGATCTGAGGGACGTGAAGCCATGCCACGCCAAGTACTGGGCAAGGGGAGACAACAATGTAGGATCTGAGGGACGTGAAGCCATGCCACACCAAGTACTGGGCAAGGGGAAACAACAATGTAGGATCTGAGGGACGTGAAGCCATGCCACACCAAGTACTGGGCAAGGGGAGACAACAATGTAGGATCTGAGGGACGTGAAGCCATGCCACACCAAGTACTGGGCAAGGGGAGACAACAATGTAGGATCTGAGGGACGTGAAGCCATGCCACACCAAGTACTGGGCAAGGGGAGACAACAATGTAGGATCTGAGGGACGTGAAGCCATGCCACACCAAGTACTGGGCAAGGGGAGACAACAATGTAGGATCTGAGGGACGTGAAGCCATGCCACGCCAAGTACTGGGCAAGGGGACACAACACTGTGTGATCTAAGGGACTTGAAGCCATGCCACACCAAGTTCAGGGCAAGGGGAGACAACAATGTAGGATCTGAGGGACGTGAAGCCACACCGCACCAAGTACTGGGCAAGGGGACACAACACTGTGTGATCTAAGGGACTTGAAGCCATGCCACACCAAGTTCAGGGCAAGGGGAGACAACAATGTAGGATCTGAGGGACGTGAAGCCATGCCACACCAAGTACTGGGCAAGGGGAGACAACAATGTAGGATCTAAGGGACGTGAAGCCATGCCACACCAAGTACTGGGCAAGGGGAGACAACAATGTAGGATCTGAGGGATGTGAAGCCATGCCACACCAAGTACTGGGCAAGGGGAGACAACAATGTAGGATCTGAGGGACGTGAAGCCATGCCACACCAAGTTAAGGGCAAGGGGAGACAACACTGTGTGATCTAAGGGACGTGAAGCCATGACACACCAAGTACTGGGCAAGGGGAGACAACACTGTAGGATCTGAGGGACGTGAAGCCATGCCACACCAAGTTAAGGGCAAGGGGAGACAACACTGTGTGATCTAAGGGACGTGAAGCCATGACACACCAAGTACTGGGCAAGGGGAGACAACACTGTAGGATCTGAGGGACGTGAAGCCATGCCACACGAAGTTCAGGGCAAGGGGAGACAACAATGTAGGATCTGAGGGACGTGAAGCCACACCGCACCAAGTACTGGGCAAGGGGAGACAACAATGTAGGATCTGAAGGATGTGAAGCCATGCCGCACCAAGTTCAGGGCAAGGGGAGACAACACTGTATGATCTGAGGGACGTGAAGCCACACCGCACCAAGTACTGGGCAAGGGGAGACAACACTGTATGATCTGAAGGATGTGAAGCCATGCCGCACCAAGTTCAGGGCAAGGGGAGACAACACTGTATGATCTAAGGGACGTGAAGCCATGCTGCACAAAGTACTGGGCAAGGGGAGACAACACTGTATGATCTGAGGGATGTGAAGCCATGCCACACCAAGTACTGGGCAAGGGGAGACAACACTGTAGGATCTGAGGGACGTGAAGCCACACTGCACCAAGTACTGGGCAAGGGGAGACAACACTGTAGGATCTGAGGGACGTGAAGCCATGCCACACGAAGTTCAGGGCAAGGGGAGACAACAATGTAGGATCTGAGGGACGTGAAGCCACACCGCACCAAGTACTGGGCAAGGGGAGACAACACTGTATGATCTGAAGGATGTGAAGCCACACCGCACCAAGTTCAGGGCAAGGGGAGACAACACTGTATGATCAAAGGGACGTGAAGCCATGCTGCACAAAGTACTGGGCAAGGGGAGACAACACTGTATGATCTGAGGGATGTGAAGCCATGCCACACCAAGTACTGCGCAAGGGGAGACAACACTGTGTGATCTGAGGGATCTGAAGCCATGCCACACCAAGTACTGGGCAAGGGGAGACAACACTGTGTGATCTGAGGGATCTGAAGCCATGCCACACCAAGTACTGGGCAAGGGGAGACAACACTGTGTGATCTGAGGGACGTGAAGCCATGCCACGCCAAGTACTGGGCAAGGGGAGACAACAATGTAGGATCTGAAGGACGTGAAGCCATGCCACGCCAAGTACTGGGCAAGGGGAGACAACAATGTAGGATCTGAGGGACGTGAAGCCATGCCACACCAAGTACTGGGCAAGGGAGACAACAATGTAGGATCTGAGGGACGTGAAGCCATGCCACACCAAGTACTGGGCAAGGGGAGACAACACTGTATGATCTGAAGGACGTGAAGCCATGCCACGCCAAGTTCAGGGAAAGGGGAGACAACACTGTATGTCAACAACGTGTACTCACTAAGTACTGGGCAAGGGGAGACAACACTGTATGTCAACAACGTGTACTCACTAAGTACTGGGCAAGGGGAGACAACACTGTATGTCAACAATGTGTACTCACGATGTACTGGGCAAGGGGAGACAACACTGTATGTCAACAACGTGTACTCACGATGTACTGGGCAAGGGGAGACAACACTGTATGTCAACAACGTGTACTCACAATGTACTGGGCAAGGGGAGACAACACTATGTCAACAACGTGTACTCAAGAAGTACTGGGCAAGGGGAGACAACACTGTATGTCAACAATGTGTACTCACTAAGTACTGGGCAAGGGGAGACAACACTGTATGTCAACAACGTGTACTCACAAAGTACTGGGCAAGGGGAGACAACACTGTATGTCAACAATGTGTACTCACGATGTACTGGGCAAGGGGAGACAACACTGTATGTCAACAACGTGTACTCACGATGTACTGGGCAAGGGGAGACAACACTGTATGTCAACAATGTGTACTCACTAAGTACTGGGTAAGGGGAGACAACACTGTATGTCAACAACGTGTACTCACTAAGTACTGGGCAAGGGGAGACAACACTGTATGTCAACAACGTGTACTCACTAAGTACTGGGTAAGGGGAGACAACACTGTATGTCAACAACGTGTACTCACGCAGCACAAAGTACTGGGCAAGGGGAGACGAAACTGTATGTCAACAACGTGTACTCGCGCAGCACTAAGTAATGGCAAAGGGGAGACAACACTGTGTGTCATAACGTGTACTCACGTAGCACTAAATACTTGGCAAGGGGAGACAACACCGTATGTCAACAACGTGTACTCACGCAGCACTAAGTACTGGGCAAGGGGAGACAACACCGTATGTCAACAACGTGTACTCACGCAGCACTAAGGCGGAGTACTGGTCCTTGGATGAGTACTCACCTGCATGCTGTAGCGTCAGCCCTGACAGATCTGAAACAACATGAACCAACTGTCAGCTTGATTCAAAGACTAAATATACAAAGGTATTTGCAAATACTTTCAAAAATATGAGTGAGTGAGTGAGTGAGTGAGGTTTTACACAGCTTTTAGCAATATTCCCGCAATATCACGGTGGGGGGGGGGGGGGGGATGGGGGAAATGGGCTTCACACATTGTACCCACGCAGGAATCGAACCCGGATCTTAGGCGTGATGAGCGAACACTTTAACCACTAGGCTACCTGACCATCCCCCTCCCTCCCCTTAAATATAAAAGTCAATACAGCAATGTGCATGTGTGTGTGCATGTGTGTGTGCATGTGTTTTCATGTGCATGTGCATGTGCTTAAGCGTGTGCAAATGCATGTGTGTTTCTGCTTGTACTCGTACAGGCTTATGCTGGTTTTGTAGAGCAAGGTGCTGTTGTAAAAAACAAATTAAGTATGAATGTCGTAAGTCTATGTTAAGGTATGGGAGTTACGACAGCCGGCCAGTCCTCATTTTAGCCTCTCAAAGCCAAGTACCAGGCAGAGGAACAACAAGTACCACCTCTTAACGTTGTTTGGTATGACGCAGGTGGAGATCAAACCACTGACCTTCTCGTCATATGCTCTTGTGACATGGGGTTGAACAACACTGAGATGATTCAGCATAACGTTTTGTTTGTTTGTTTGTTTGTTGTTTACCACCACACTCAGCAATATTCCAGCTATATGAAGGCGGTCTGTAAATAATCGAGTCTGGACCAGACAATCCAGTGATTGACATCATGAGCATCGATCCACGCAATTGGGATCGATGACATGCATCAACCAAGTCAGCGAGCCTGACCACCTGATCCCGTTAGTCGCCTCTTACGACAAGCATAGTGGCCCTTTAGGGAAAGCATGGGTTACTGAAGACCTATTCTACCTCGAATCTTCACTGGTCAACAACATAACTCACTATCTAATGTAATAATTACCTATTCCTGGAGCGACGACCCTCTCGTAGTGGTAAGGGTTCACACACACACTGTCCTGCTTGAGGTCGAAGGCGTACTGACAAAACTTCACATGCTTCAGCTCGTTCTTATGGAGGTCAGGCCAACGCCAGATGCGGGCGTAGATCACATGAGGAAACCCTTTCCTCCCAGCCACCTGAGACAAAGAGAGGGGTTGGATGTATGTTGCTGTTTGAGAGGGATGGTATTAGAGGTTTAAAGTGACTGTGTATCACTATATTTTGTGATCCACAAGGACCTATTGTGACACATATCCAGGGTTAGAAACTAACAGTTTTCATCCACTAGTCCTTATAATGATAACATATAGCAAAACCCTTAAAATGGGCCAATTTCTACTAGACCTTAGGATACCTTTACTATTGGGCAGTTTGGTAAGGACTACAGGACTAGTGCCAATTTCAAACGCTGCATATCACGATATATCGTATAATTTTGAAGTCAGAAATAATCGGATACACTAAACAATTAAAGTATGAACTGAACTTCATAAATGGAACAAAAGATGCTGCTACATCATAATGTTTACTCAGTCAATGAATACGCAGCCATCTTGGGGCCCTGGTTGCATGCTGCGGGGCAGCGAAGGCATTTGGCAAGTTCCGATATAAACATCATAAAATTTGAAATCACCCGATAAATCGAGCATAGAAAAATTATGTATTTTTATGTATCGTGGAAGAAAAATGTACCTGAATTGACCGATATACCGTTAATTCCGCACATCCTTATTGTTTAATTCAGCTACACCGTGTATTTTGGGGCAGCCCAGGATTCATCTTGGATTCAAAACTAAATGTACCTGGCAGACAAATTTGGAAAAACTCATAATTTTGATCAAGTCCTAATTTTTGTAAATTCAGTGGTCATTGATGTTTCATCCAATGCAGAAATGGAAAACTAAACATTAAAGCCTCTCATTCCTTGGTCCTGTTATCAATGATGCAATTCACTGCTCAGAAAACAATCACATCCATAATAACGATACTTGATAACAGCTCCATTCAGTCTCCTTGTACCTGTCAACCAAGTTACCAACCCATGACCACCAGCTCCATGTAGTCTCCCCGTACCTACTGTCAACCAACCAAGTAACCAATCCATGACCACCAGCTCCATGTAGTCTCCCCGTACCTACTGTCAACCAACCAAGTAACCAATCCATGACCACCGGCTCCATATAGTCCCCTCATACCTACTGTCAACCAACCAAGTAACCAAGCCTTAACACCGGCTCTATATATTCTCCCCGTACCTACTGTCAACCAACCAAGTAACAGGGCCTGACCACAAGCTCCATATAGTCTCCCCGTACCTACTGTCAACCAACCAAGTAACAGGGCCTGACCATCGGCTCCATATAGTCTCCCCGTACCTACTGTCAACCAACCAAGTAACAGGGCCTGACCACAAGCTCCATATAGTCTCCCCGTACCTACTGTCAACCAACCAAGTAACAGGGCCTGACCATCGGCTCCATATAGTCTCCCCGTACCTACTGTCAACCAACCAAGTAACAGGGCCTGACCACAAGCTCCATATAGTCTCCCCGTACCTACTGTCAACCAACCAAGTAACCAAGCCTTAACACCGGCTCCATATAGTCTCCCCGAACCTACTGTCAACCAACCAAGTAACAGGGCCTGACCATCGGCTCCATATAGTCTCCTCGTATCTACTGTCAACCAACCAAGTAACAGGGCCTGACCACCGGCTCCATATAGTCTCCTCATACCTACTGTCAATCAACCAAGTAACAGGGCCTGACCATCGGCTCCATATAGTCTCCCCGAACCTACTGTCAACCAACCAAGTAACAGGGCCTGACCACCGGCTCCATATAGTCTCCCCATACCTACTGTCAACCAACCAAGTAACAGGGCCTGACCACCGGCTCCATATAGTCTCCTCATACCTACTGTCAATCAACCAAGTAACAGGGCCTGACCACCAGCTCCATATAGTCTCCCCGTACCTGTCAACCAACCAAGTAACAGGGCCTGAACACCGACTCCATATAGTCTCCTCGTATCTACTGTCAACCAACCAAGTAACAGGGCCTGACCACCGGCTCCATATAGTCTCCCCCTACATACTGTCAACCAACCAAGTAACAGGGCCTGAACACCGGCTCCATATAGTCTCCCCTTACCTGTCAACTAACCAAGTAACTGAGCCTGAACACCGGCTCCATATAGTCTCCCCGTACCTACTGTCAACCAACCAAGTAACGGCCTGACCACCGGCTCCATATAGTCTCCTCGTATCTACTGTCAACCAACCAAGTAAGAGGACCTGACCCCCAGTTCCATATAGTCTCCCCTTACCTACTGTCAACCAACCAAGTAAGAGGACCTGACCACCGGCTCCATATAGTCTCCTCATATCTACTGTCAAGTAACCAAGTAACAGGGCCTGAACACCGGCTCCATATAGTCTCCTCGTACCTACTGTCAAGTAACCAAGTAACAGGGCCTGACCACCGGCTCCATATAGTCTCCTCATACCTACTGTCAACCAACCAAGTAACAGGGCCTGACCACCGGCTCCATACAGTTTATCCGTACCTGCAATCGACCATCCAGCGTTCTCTGTATAGTGACACACTTGGTGGGGTGTGCCCCGTTCGTTGTGATGGCCGTGATGAGACTGTCCAACTCATCACGCTTCTCCTTCAGCTTCTTCACCAGACTCTCAATGGCTCGTTTCCCGAAACTCTCGCTCTCCCCACCCTGGCGGTGGCACATAAGACTATGGACGATGCTGAGACATGCATCAGCCGATGTGGGCGCTTGTGTAGACAGGCCTACCATACTCATCTTGAGGAGGAGACGATCTGGAAGAAACAGCTCACATCGTAAAAACACAAAAAGAAACTTAGAAATTAGACTTTTGAACACCAGTCCGGAGGAATTACAGTAACGCAAGCTGAAATGGCAACTTCCACATTGTTGTTACACTATAGGATTTCTATATTTTTCATGCATATTTGTACACATACAGCTTTAAATTAATTGGGTGATGGAAAATGTATTTGCATATTTTACACAGGCATGCAGCTTAGCTGTGTACACGGCTGATGATATACAGCATGGTCATGATACGATATGTTTTCTTTGGCACATAGGTCACGATATGATACGTATTGCAATACACATATTTACATCAAATTGCATGGAAACTTCTTGACCATCAATATTTTAGAGCAGGTTCAAAAGGCTATTTTCAGTAATGAACCTGAAACTCTAATTACAACATATTTTGCGATATGTGCATGACAAAAAACAATGGGGGGGGGGGGGGGTTGTCATTCATTGCACAGCTAGTATGTAATGTATTTCGGTAAGTGTCTAGTCTTGTATCGATACAGGGAAAAAAGTATTGCATATCGTATCATCACATTGATGCACCAAAGTATCATATTAATGAATGCGTTGGGTTCAACCCGTTTTGAAAAGTATTCACGTTACATCCCAGTGTATGTCACTGGTCCTTGAAATATTCATCTACATGACAAGTAGACTTAAATGCTTATTTCGAACCCAGACACACCGACATGCATCTTACCTTACATTAAAATTGAAATTTTTGGCAATAAATTGAATGGTTACATATTTTTCCTATTACACACTACAACACTTCTTCCTTCTCATTTTGATCCTATGTTCCAGCTTCTAAAAACAATTCACCAAAACACATCCCAGCATCACCATGATCAACAACCAAGCAAATGGGTCACACACTGTAATGCCGTGCATTGCAACCTACACGACCTATCACACGATTATTCCTGCCAAATTATTGTCTTTCTCAGAGCTAACAGGCTTGAGGACCAGTGATGCAGGGATGAGCGGGAGGGCATATTGCATGTGATAAGTATAAAGAAAATTTTCAGGGTTAGAAACTAACAGTTTTCGTCCAATAGTCCTTATAATAACATATTGCAAAGCCCTTAAAAAGGGCAAATTTCTACTAGTCCTTATGATAACTTTACCATTGGGCAGTTTGGCTAACGGACTAGTGCCAATTTCTAACGCTGAATTTATAATAAAATTTATTTATTTTTTCAACTTATTCTCTCTGACATTATGCATTTATCCCATGGATGGATGGGGGTGCAGACACCCCAGCCTGTAGTAGTGAGTGAGTGAGTGTGGTTTTTACGCCGCTTTTAGCAATATTTCAGCAATATCACGGCAGGGGACACCACAAATGGGCTTCACACATTGTACCCATGCCAGGAATCGAACCCAGGTCTTCGGCATGACGAGCGAACGCCTTAACCACTAGCCTACCTGACCACCCCTAGCCTGTAGTAAACTACAAGTGTGAAACATACACGGGAAGCTGGTGCTAAACAGTGAGATAAATAAAGGATCCATAACACTGCCTAGCGTTAAAAGACAAGAGCTCGTGAGCCGGAAAACACAACATAACAGGTGGTATGATCCGTAAACCTTACTGCATGAAATCAGGTATGACATGCTTGACATTGTTACATGAACGACCGTGTAGCTGCAAAGAGCAATCTATACAGCATACGACTTAATTGATGAGGAAGGGGTTTCAAGCCAATCAATTCTAGAAGACAGGCATCACCGCTGTCTCCCATGGACAATAGGGTCTTTTAACGCTTTGTGAATTGTATCAATCCCACCTGAGGGATTGAAGCATGCTAACTCGAGAATAAGAATGATTGGCAATATCTACAAGAGGATCTTCAAACAAATGCCAGGCTGCATATGCCCAAAGCAGAGGTGAGCGGTAAGCATACAGGATAACAACCTGCGACGACTTGTTGAAGACTGGAGACTCTACAGATGAGGTAGCTCTCCCTCCTCTGGGTACTTGGATCCCAAATTATGACAATAAACAACAAAGGAATGATGTTCCAATTATTACTCTGTAAACAGGATACAGAGTACTGGGCTGCAGGAGGAAGTACAGTCAAGTCTCGTTAATCCGACAATCGGCTTTATCCGACACTTATGATGGGAACAGATTAAATCAGTGCTATTTAGACCTGTTAATCCGGCAGTCTCGCACTCCGACACACGTAATTTGCAACAAAATACCCAAATCACTCATTAATCAGTCTCGTTTATCCGACACAGTGATCAGCGTACTCTGTGTCAATCTGCCCACGAGTACACAGCCTGAGTTTTGATGCGAGACAAATCGGCTGGTAGCTGCATATAACAACGGCTGCAGAGATAAATTGGTTAACAATAAACAATTAATGCTTTAAATAAGGAAAACAGGATTAATCACATGCTTAGTTTACCTCAATCTCCTTAAAATCAGATACAAGTTCACACTATCACCATATCCCATAACAGGTCACGTCAGAACAACCTTTCGCGAACTATGACCTACCAATGAAATGACTAATAGGAAGTCAACGTTAGCCACTTAGAAAGTAGCTTTCATAAGCTTTGCAGTACCAGCTTCAAACTTACATTCCAGACTAAGCTTTTTAAAGTATTTTGAATAAGTCATACAGTCTGTAACAGTTGTTTTGTGTGACACTTTAATAGAGGTTGCATGATAAGAAAACATATTCAATGTAACATTACAATATGAATATTCTTTTTTATTACGTGTTTGAACGAATGTTGATACTACTTAATTTCATTCATCCAACATACTCGTTAATTCGACATAATCATCGATGTCGGAATAACGGGACTTGACTGTACATAGTTTAATCTATCTGCACTGGTGACTTGAGATTTCACGCAGATAGTTGATTGGATGTCATAGGAGGAGGCAATCCAGTGAAGGCGGTGGGCCCAAAGGATAGTCAAGCAGAACCGTAAGGAGACTGAAATACGGGAGATTTCTGCTGTCGCCGCCGTAGAAAGTAGGATGAAGAGTCGCTTCCACGAGTGCCAAAGTGGTCTAGCAGCCTTAAGGTAGATTTGGAACGCTCGAACAGGATAAAAAGAGAAATCTTCAAGGTCATTAGGGCTCAAGATGGATGCCAGCAGGATGGTAAACAGCCGATAGTGATGGGTATTGCCCCTTGAACCTGTATTGCAATATATTGTGATACAAAGTAGTGTATTGTGATACGTACCACAGATAGGTACCACAATGTATTGCAAAAACCAAATGTTTACAACTTCTGAGAAAGAAGAAATTCTTCTGTTTTAAGACTTGTTTTATTATATTTGGGTAAAAACAAACTTTCTTTGTGACTAGAAAAGACACATTATCATCATGGAGTAATCTCTAGACCTAGGTGATTAGATCTCTGAACTCTGTAGAATCAACAATACTATATGGACGTAGTCGGATTTACCGCGAGTATTTCTCACGACTTCCTAGTCGTGATCTGCCATTTTGTTACCACGAATACGACGAGATCTCGTAGGATATTGCGTTATTATATAGAAAGGGACGTAACTATAATCGATCGCCTTTGAAACAACGAATTCAAACACAAAATTCAAATAGGTAATACTTTTTTTTAAATGGACGCAAAATATACTGCGCACCTCTAACAGCCAATCTGGTTGTCCTGGCAAATGACTCTTCGTGATAAAATCCCAGCGAAGGCCATTCTGTAACCTTTCGAATTGGACTCTAACATCCAGTGCATGGTTTTCACTAACTCGTACAGCAGTTGCAAGGGCCAGTAGAACATGGTAGAAAGATGGTCTTGAAGGTGGTCAACTCAAACTCCTTGTCAGCAAGCGGTTCATACTCAACCAAAGTCAAATGACGGAAGTTGATATTGAGGTCTCAGGTAAGGGCCCGAAAATGGGATGACTAGTCTGCCAACTTTTAAGACTGAAGAAGAGGGACTGTAGCTCAGCAAAGTGGACCCTTTCTGTGTAGATCAAAATGATAGAGTCAGTCAGCGATTTGTTGCGGAGAAGCAGTGGAGTTTCCTTCCACTGCTAGTGGCAGCCTTGGAAAATGAAGGAAATGGCGGTAGGACAGGTACAGGTACGTACAGATACGCCTCTTGGAGGATGACATGCATGCATGTGTGTGTGCGCATACTAGTTCGAACAAATGCCAATTTAACAGTGCTGCCACACAGAGATACCATGCCGCAGTTTAACATGAATACAACACTCTGGCACAGTATACTGACTCGGAGCCGACCAGACCTTGTTTCAGTCCCCAAGTACTGAGCTCCAGGCAAGGTAACAACAAGTACCATCTTTTGTCTTTTGCTATGATGCAGCTGTGAGTCAAACTCAAAACCTTCCGCTCTCCGGACTAGAGCATGGAGGCGTCCCGATGCATGATTTGGGAATGAAATGCAATAATTTTGAAGAATCGCACCTCAAAAATATTCCTGGTGGAAAGTACAAGAATCTGGCCATTACTGTCACAGCTGGATGTAGTCAAAGCAACAGTGCCATAAAGTAAGGCAATGGCATCCTCACTACTGAGTGAGAACATATTGTAGCAGATGCTGCATCTGACATCCGGCACATAAATAATACTCAAACAGTCACTGTTTCCAAAAAACTGTGTTCCCTGGAGAGGAGTGTGTACAATGCTTGAGCACATATTATAGTCAGAAAACATGGTACACCCAGATAGACTTATGTCAACAGTGATCCAACTTCTATTATTTCTGTCAGGAGCATGGGTCGTCTAAGGCAACACAATTCACTGTTCAGAGTTGCATCCCTTGGGCATACCAGAAACCAATGATTGTGGGTTCAAATCCGGGATCGCCCCGATTATGTTTCTAGGTTTGTCATCACCATACCCGTGCTCGTGGGTTTCACCAAAGTGGTCAATGCAACGTCCGAGACCTGCATCACTTCAGGCTTTCCTCCCACATTAAGCTGACAGGCTGTGATATAACTGGAATACTGTTAAAAGCGGTGTTAAACCCAGCTCACTAACACTAATATTTCGGTCAGATTTTACCCTATTTATTGTGCACAAAGCAGATCCATGTTAAGCACCGATAGAAATTAGCACTAACCTGCTAGATCAAGCCAATTTCACTATTGTGAAAGGTTTCCTAAGGGAGGGTAGAATTTCGAACATTTGGGCGATGTTTCTTTATTTCCAGTTCATGAACTGGTGAAGATAGAAGAATCAATTATTTACTGACAAGTATTATATGTATCCAACACAAAGAAACTGTGCACAGGTAATGAACAGCAACAATGGCCACATTCTTCTCCGACTTGCAGTTTTATCCATAAGATATTTGAAAGAAGATGATGCACTGAATAATAGTGGTGAAACGATACAGTGAGTGAGTGAGTGAGTTGGGTTTAACGCTGCTTTTAACAGTATTCCAGCTACATCGTGGCATGGCAGCTTAATGCGGGAGGAAAGCCCGAAGTGATAAAGGTCTCAGACATTTACCACTTCGGTGAAACCCATGAGGCACGGACGCAACTCTGCACAGCGAGCGTGGCACCTTAGACGACTGGGCCGCCTGTGCCCCCGTGAAACGATACAGGGAGATCACCATATGATGCATATCATGATACAGAGGTCACGATGGGGTACGTATCGCGATACATATGTACAACAAATTGTGGAGAAACCTCTCAACCATCAATATTTCAGAGCATGTTCAAAAGGCAAAACTAGCTGCAGATACGTTTATAGCGGCAAATTTTAGTAGTGTTTGTTGTTTAATGCCATACTCAGCAATATTCCAGCTATATGTCAGCGGTCTGTAAATAATCGACTTTGGACAAGACAAGCCAGTGATTGATATCATGAGCATCAACCCATGAAATTGGGATACGATGATATCCATCAACAAAGTCAGCGAGCCTGACCACCCGATCCCGTTAGTCGCCTCTTACAACAAGCAGGGTCGCCTCTTACGACAAGCATCGTTCAAGTGAAAAAGTGGCGAGTCTTAATCATTACAATGCACACTTGGGGGTTGTCTCTTGTTTGGAATTTGTGTGGTTATTTGAAGTGTATACACATTTCATGGTTTGGTTGCACTCTACTGGATTTCATTGGTAGGCCTGTAGGTTTAAAGTTACATTCCAAAATGTGCGCCTATTTTGTGACAAGAAAAAAAGTAACCGTAGGCATGGTAAAAAGGAAAAAGACAGTCAAAACAAGGTCCATCTGAAGTAAAACTGATGGGTGAGCAAGTGAGCAATATTGATTCAAGCACATATATTCCTGTGTGTGTGTGTGTCTGTCTACCTGGTCATGTCTAACCACTGTTAAAAAATTCTACCACTGATCTGCCCTGGATACTTCTCAAATCACAATTATCTGCTCTGATTGAAACAGCTGATATATGGGGGTACATTAGGAAGATACTTCTTAGTAACAGGCACTTTGAGTGAGTGAGTGAGCGAGTTGGGCTTAACACTGCTTTTAACAGTATTCCAGTTATATCGTGGCATGTCAACTTAATGTGGGAGGAAAGCCCGAAGCGATGCAGGTCTCAGACGTTTACCAATTCGGTGAAACCCACGAACACGGGTAGGGTGCTGACAAACCTAGAAACATAATCGGGGCGAACCAGGATTCGAACCCACGATCATAAGTTTCTGGCGTGCCCAAGGGATGCAAACAGGCACTTTGAAATAATGATTTGTACAATTATCGGTTAGAAAAGGCAGATAAGAGGTTACTACAGCTAAATTACAGTATATTGGAATAAATTGGATACCTTCTGCCTTCTGCTAAATTAACAGTGTGTGTGTGGAGGCTTGCCCACCACACAAGTTATTGTTATAAAAGCTTTCATAAGTAAATGTCACCAAAGTTGAAAAAATGATAAAATTAATGGGACGGTGTATTTCTGGTCTTAGGGAAAACAGAGGGGTTGAAATTGGCACCTTCCTCATAGTCTTATATCTTGCAACAATTGCATCACAGACAGCAATGGGACGTCATAATAATAATCATATGCGGTGCAGAAACAAGGCTTGTTGAATTTTTTTCTTGCAGTCAGCGAAATTACCAGAGAGAAATGGCATTAGGACATGTTTATCACACTATCAACTCTTGATAGTCCTGACATTCTTCAAAATCTTTACCAACTTTGAATAAAACGCTTAAGACATGTTGCATGACAATCAGTCAATGTCAGATTCTACAGTATTCCAATTACGCATTTGCAAATCCTGTAAAAAGTCTGTTAAATCCACGTAAAGAAATGTAGTATTTGCATAAGTGGATTTGAGTATTTGAGGGAAGACCCGATTTTGTCTCTGCCTGTCAAATGCATACACCGGTTGCTTCTGCTAGAAATTGACTTTCCTGGAGGATAAAATTGTGCAGCGTCTTAAAAATATCAGGGGAAAGCACACAATCACACGTTTGTAACAACGACTATAATCGTCTCAACAGTAAAAGATCGTACGATCCGCAGACAGGCTAGAATTTATGAATCTTTATCAAGATGGATGACCAGTGAAGCGACATCGTCCGACACAGTTCATGCGGTCAAGCAGTTGTTTTTCAAAGCTTGCATAAGGTGGCTGATATACAATATGATAATCTTGCAAATATCTACCCATGCACAAAATTACCTTGATTACAGATTAAGGACGAAATTCTTGCAAATCTGACGGCACAGACATTTTAGCATGGCGGGACCAAATCAAAATAAACAACTGCGCATGACCTTAGTAAGTGCGTCCGGTTCCTCCCAGGTCAAGAATTGCCTCCCTTTGCGAGTAATTCGCTTCTATAAATAAATTACCTCGTGTAGGTCTTCAGTGAGAGTCGTTATAACTGCGAAAAAGATCATAAACATCAAAACCTCATTTTATTTCAAATACAGATGGTTAGATAGGACATGCATAATCATAAAACTGATATAAATAATACACACAACTTATATTAGTCGGAATGTTTCATTCGCTGCCTCAATGACACAAATAGAACGAACTCTCTAACGCAACAGAAACATGCCGAATATTAAAAGCGATTTCACGTTACCACTGAAATTCCTCGTGTGCAGTACCCCGCTCCATGATGAACGATGCTCGTCCACTGCCGATTATTCCGAATACGCTGATAAAGATGCGAGAAAGATTTCACTGTCCTCACGAGAAAATTCTCTGTAACACTGAAAGGCGGTCGGGAGGCAAAAAAAGACGCTTTGATAGATTACTTTGCACACAATTTGACAATCCAGCGGCGAGACTCGGGTTCTGGCTCCACGATTCTGGGGCAATTAACCGCCCCTGTAAGATGTTTGATAACCGGAATATTAAACGGAGCCACAGATATCGATTCGTTGCATTTTGCACGAGTTTTTCACGTGCGAAGTTTTAATGTCTCTGGTCCAACTAATCCCTTAAGGTTTCTTGAAGAGATTGGTTTTCATTAGCTAGCTTGCAGAATAACAGCCGTGCTTCCATTCCACCATCTGAACTGTTATTGATTTGCATGAATAAAATAACCGCATTTAAGAGAGAAATGAGAGCTATTTCCATTTTATTGTTAATGTCAATTAATTGAAACGTATGTTCAGATTTGTTAATGGGTATCGAGTATCTGCTCTGATGTTACAAAATCGAAATATAGTAAAAAATATTTGAAATTTAGGGCTGAATGTATATTAATTCAGGAACAGATCAATTTTGGCTGAAAATCAATTTTCTTCAAGCGAATATTAATATGAATTTTTATTATTATTATTATTATCATTATTATTATTATTATTATTATTATTATTATTATTATTATTATTATTATTATTCGTTAGTATTTATGCATAGCAAATGCGTCACGTGGCAATCCTGAATGTTTTGAAACTAAACCAAAACGAAGTTGTTTTGCAAGGCAAAGTACACTATTGTGATAAGACCAGCTACATCAATGATAACTGCCGGGCACACTATCTGTTGTCTCTTTTATCCTAATATTGTACAAAGGAGGATCTATGTGTGCTGCGACAGACACAGCGAGATGTGGTCTATTGGCGACGCGCTTTCTGTTTACCGTAGTTACAGTAATAAACGATACAGTATAAGGTGTTATTTGTTTGTTGTTTTACGCCGCACTCAGCAATATTCCAGCTATATGACGGCGGTCTGTAAATAATCGAGTCTAGACCAGACAATCCAGTGATTGATATCGTGAGCATCAATCCACGCAATTGGGATCGATGACATGCATCAACCAAGTCAGCGAGCCTGACCACCGGATTCCGTTAGTCGCCTCTTACGACAAGCATAGTCGCCTTTTACGGCAAGCATAGTCGTCTTTTACGGCAAGCATGGGTTGCTGGAGACATATTCTACCCCGGATCTTCACGGGTCCAGTATAAGGCGAGGAGAGTTGAGGTGAAACGTGCATTGCACGTTCCTTGTGCCAATCCGGACTAATGCTCGATTTAGAGAGTGTGTGTGTGTGTGTGTGCGCGTGTGTGTGTGTGTATGCATGTGTGAATGAGAATGTGTGTGTGGTGTGTGTGCGAGGGAGTCCAAGGATGCTGCAAACAACTGAAGAGAACTCAGTGCTGAGTAACGGACATTCGTTTATTAATTTATATTCAATCAGATTAGGTGCCAGCTTGGCGTCAGTGTCGTCATTAAAATCTCCTCGGACGTTTGTAACAGTGTAATGAGCACGTGCAGCTCGTGGAACACGTGGAGCGGCCGGTTGGTGTCACTGCTTTCTGTCACGGCATGTCGTGAGACGAGAAGGCTTGGTCCAGATCTAAAGTACTGTCGGAAATGCTAGAAAAATACTTTTTGCCCTTTAAAATAGGATAGAATATTTCACAGACTGTTGCTATGGAAATATCAAGTACGAGTAACTACCCAACGAAAACAGGAAGTCCAGTCTAAAACGAACTATAGAAATATTCGTGACTTCGTAAAAATGATAATATTGAGGTCTTCATACAACATCTAATCCACACACAAAAGTCATATGGAGAAATAAGAAAACGATGCCTTATTTGTTTTGTCAACATTGCTCCCACGCATGTTACATTACACTTGCATAGCCATAACCATGGTACACGACATGGAGTCTGTACCAGGAAATGTATACAAGTTCTTTACGCTTGAGAGAGACAGAGGGAAACCATTTATTAGTTTTAGATAGTGTGAATTACCGAACTGCCCAAGCTATGGGGCTTTCAATTCATACCATCAAGTCTACGGTATGATAAATAATACAAAAAGGGTATAGGGGTGGTCTCAAAAACAAAACGGGGACGTAAAAGGATATGAAACAGCTTTGACACTGGGTGATTAGCGTATAGTGAACAAGCTTTATGAGCAGAATGTGCCCCCGACTTCTTGTAAAAATCGGGAGGAAATTAAACTTATAATTAATGTGTCCCGTACTGCACTAACTATTGCTCTCCACGAGATAGGGTTTCGATACACTGCGCGTGGCGACGACGGAGCAGTTTTCAGGGGAATATATTCCATCCTGTCTGTGTGGTCACATTATCTCCGCACCACACATAACTTTCGCAGTTATGATGATTTACCTTGATGAAACCTCTGTGAAAAAGAATCATTCCACTGACTACATGTGGCTACCATCAGGGAACACGGGTGGCCCAGTCGTCTAAGGCGCCGCGATTATATCAAGTACGAGTAACGCCGCGATTCGCTGTGCAGAGTTGCGTCCCTTGGACACGCCAGAAACCTATGATTGTGGGTTCGAATCCCGGTTCGCCCCAATTATGTTTTTAGATTTGTCAGCACCATACCCGTGCTCGTGGGTTTCACCGAAGTGGTAAACGTCTGAGACCTGCATCACTTCGGGCTTTCCTCCCACATTAAGCCCGACACGCCACGATCTAACTGGAATAATGTTAATAGCGGCGTTAAACCAAACTCACTCACTTCCTCATTGTTTTGCACTCCGGGACCCGTGATCTGGGGCTTATTGATGGATGTGCGCTAGTTCATGAGGAGAATAAGAAAACTGGTGATTTTCAAGGAAATGAGAAGAGGGGATGTGTTCATAGACTGGTTAGAACGTCAGCTGTTGCCCATTTTAAACAACCTCAGTGTCATTGTCATGGATAATACAACGTCGGGAATCTAATACTGTCGCGCCAACCATGAGTAGTCTGAAGGCGACCATGCAGGAATAACTGACATCTTGCAACGTCAACTTCAGACCATCTGAAACGAAAGTTCTTCTCAAGGAGAAAATTCGGGGAAATAAGAAACCAGTAAAATACAACTATTCCATCATTTTTCCAAGAAAATATAATGCAGTACATATCCTGAATTGCTACCTCATCAACGCACTTGTAACAGCAATATTTTGAGACCATCTCCAACTCGGTGACATTTGCACCTGTGAGAATGCACGGGACGGTGTGAGGTCACCACCTCGGGATAGGTGTTAGGTAATTACCTCAGGTTTTAGGCCGTTTCATACATGCATGACAACACGAATAGTTTCTAAGTTTATCATCATTTTACCTGTAAAAGAACATTTTAAGGGTAACCACAGTGTCGGTTAAGCTAGGCTAGATTAGGTCAATTTGCATTACTTTGATATATGCTATTTTCATAGCCCTATGACTCGTATTTATTAAATGAAGCCAGAAAGCATTCTTTTATAGAATTTCCCACACAACTTTAAGTGTTGCTCATACCTGGAATATGGAATAATCGTAAACTGAGTGAGTGAGTGAGTTGGGTTCAACGCCGCTTTTAACAGTAAAAAGTAAAAGTCAACTTTTAACTGACAAACCTAGAAACATAATCGGGGCGAACGGGGAATCGAACCCACAATCATAGGTTTCTGGCGTGCCAAAGGGACGCAACTCTGCACAGCGAATAATCGTAAAGACACACTGGTTAGAATGTTAAACTCTTCTGTAAACTGTCTTCAGAAATTGTATAATTGTATAAATTGTACGTGGGCCTGAGGGCTTATTACCGAATAAACTGATTGAATGATACCTGGAATACCTATATTTTGTGTACATATTGTCTTGCACTGTGGTTTTGGGATGAACACCTAACGTTTTGTGAAATGAGAAAAAAGTGCTCTTTTGGTGTCTCCTTCCGCTTCTCGTGTGTTTGGGTCGGTGGAGTGAGTGAGTTGGCTTTAACGCCGCTTTTAACGCTACTCCAGTTATATCACGGCGTGTCAGCTTAATATGGGAGGAAAGCCCAAAGTGATGCAGGTCTAAGACGTATACCACTTCGGTGAAACCCACGAACACGGGTATGGTGTTGGGTCGGTGGAATGAGGGAGTTGGGTTAAACGCCGATTTTAACAGTACTCCAGTTATATCGCGACCTGTCTGCTTAATGTGGGAGGAAAGCCCAAAGTGATGCAGGTCTAAGACGTATACCACTTCGGTCAAACCAACGAGCACGGGTATGATGTTGGGTCGGTGGAGTGAGTAAGTGAGTATGGTTTTACGCCGCTTTTAGCAATATTCCAGCAATATCACGGCGGGGGACACCAGAAATGGGCTTCACACATTGTACCCATGTCGGGAATCGAACCCGGGTCTTCGGCGTGACAAGAAAACGCTTTAAGCACTAGGCTACCCGACCGCCCAGTGGGTCGGTGGAAGTCATACAGCCAAAATATCTAACACGGCAAGGATGGTCTACTTCATGGTTTAATATACTGACACAAGGAACAGAGTAAAGACTTGATAGGCTTCAAAATACACAAATTCTCAGGATTAGACTAGATATCTTTATAACTGAAGTTACCCGTGAAGATCCGTGTTGGAATACGTCGTCACAGCAACCAATGCTTGCCGAAGAAGGCGACTGCGCTTGTGATAGGCGACTACTTGGGTCGGGTGGTCAGGATTGCTAATGTGGTTGATACGTGTCATCGTATCCCAATTGCGTAGATCGATGCTCAATTGCTCATGATATCAATCACTGGATTGTCTGGTCCAAATTTGATTATTTGCAAACTGCCGTCATATAGCTGGAATATTGCTGAGTGCCATCGGTTATTACGAGTTGTGTCCCTTCTAAGCCTCTCCTATGGACCAGTCAGATTCCACCTCTCGTATCACATGCATTTGTTTCAAACAAAATGGCGGGGCCTAGTCAAGACGATCGATAATCAAGATCTATATTGTTATGAAACGGATCTTACATTGCGAAGTGCATCAAATCACGTGAGCACCTTGATTAAAACATGAAAAGATTTGGAAAATATCTGTTGACAACGAGTTGGCGGTGCAAATCCTGCAATCGACCGAAATCAGCTCGACAGTTTACGAACCGGATTTCGATTTCGTTTGCGCGATTTTGATTGGACTATGAATAGACAACTTCCACCCGTCGTTTATTTCCTGACGTTGTATATTGAACGACGTTATTTTTGAAAGCGAGGTGTCTGTAGTTAGTAGTTCCCCGTAGATGCTGGGCAATGTAGATAAGTGAGTGAGTGAGTATGGTTTTACGCCCTTTTTAGTAATATTCCAGCAATATCACGGCGGGGAACACCAGAAATGGGCTTCACACATTGTACCCATGTCGGGAATCGAACCCGGGTCTTCGGCGTGACGAGCGAACGCTTTAACTACTGGGCCACCCGACCGCCCTGCAATGTAGATATACGCAATGGTCAAACAATTGCATCCAAAAGTGGAAGATATATGACAATCGGTATTAGGAGAATCGATAATCGACGTGAGGGTTGTGAGAATATGCGGGAAATACTTAACTTAACCCACCTGTTCATAAAATGGACTTGTCCGAAATTGCCGAGGTCGGTTTCTATTCAGAGAGTCATCATTATTAAAATTAAGGTAACTATTTTTACAGTTTGTACATTTTATCGACATCATTAAAGAGGTTGTATATAATGTTTATATCTCATATAAGAAACAAACAACTCCGACTCGTCGTTTATTTTTTAAATAATGAGTTCTGTCATGTTTTATTGTCTTATTCAATCATAAGAGAGAGAGAGTTTGGTTTTACGCCGCTTTTAGTAATATTCCAGCAATATCCCGGCGAGGGACACCAGAAATGGGCTTCACACATTGTACCCATGTCCGGATTCGAAACCAGGTCTTCGGCGTGACGAGCGAACGCTTTAACCACTAGGCTACCCGACCGCCCCTACGCCGCTTTTAGCAATATCAGGGCGGGTGACACCAGAAATGGGCTTCACACATTGTACCCATGTCGGGAATCGAACCCGGGTCTTCGGCGTGTCGAGCGAACGCTTTAACCACTAGGCTACCCGACTGCCCTCTTATTCAATCATGTTGTACTTCATATACCGTTATATGCCGCCTGAAACGCATTACAGATCTCTTTTGATTTGTATATCAGGCCGACACCGCCGAATCAAACCCTGAACGCGTCTTCTTTTAGATGTAACACGGTAAACTCAAGACGTCCCGCACTGTCGGCTGTCTCGCCCGGCGGACGTAATCTACCACTCATGGCGGCGAGATCAAAGCGACGGCTGGGGAGATTGACGTTACGTGACACAGGCGGCTTATGGGTGACAATTATGGCGGCATTCGTCGAGTATGCGTCTGTGTAACGTCTAATTGCCTTCCGTCAGTTATTGTTGCACGGCCTGTGTCACAACTGACGCAGCACTGGCTCTGATCCTACTCAATACCAAGCTAGAAAATTGTCGATCGGGCAATCAGAGGTAGCCATACCTGAAATGTGTATGCTGTATTTTATGTTGAAAAAGTCATGGAATTCAGAAAGATTTGTCGAACCCGACAGCTCAATTCAAGGGGCTATAGGAACCATGGCTTTGACTTCTCGACAAAACACCCAGTCTAGGACTAATTCTGTATGTCTGTTTGTTGTTTAACGCCGCACTCAGCAATGTTCCAGCTAAATGACGGCGATCTGTAAATAATCGAGTCTGGATTAGACAACCCAGTGATTGACATCATGAGCATCGATCCACGCAATTTGGATACGATGACATGCATCAACCAAGTCAGCTGTGAGCTTGCTTGTTGTTAATAACCGCACTCAGAAACATCACAGCAACAGCAACAGCATACAGTAAACAGCAATAGCATAGCCAATTAACAGCGCTTACTTCCCCTGACATCGCGTCACGCCGAAGGCCCGGGTTCGATTCCCGACATGGGTACAATGTGTGAAGTCCATTTCTTGTGTCCCCCGCCGTGATATTGCTGGAATATTGCTAAAAGCGGCGTAAAACCATACTCACTCACTCACATGGTTTACCTTCGTGCTCTCTTCCCTTTTAACGAAGCATTATCTAAATTTTTGTATTCCTGCAAATCCATCATATAAAATCTGTATTATTTACAGACCGCCGTCATATAGGTCTTTAAAAGGCATTTAGAAGTGATACACCGTCATATAGCTGGAATATCCCATGGCCGAAAGCTACGAACACACAATGCCATTTAGAAAGAGGTCGAATGTAAATGAGTGGGCTAGATCCCCGACTTTGTGTGCTGTACCTTACTAAGGAAGTCTTATCCCAAATATAACATTGTTACATTTGAGCACTTTCTAAATGGCATTGTGTGTTCATATCACTGGATTGTCTGATCAAAGACACGAATATATATAGGCAGTCATACAATGTGAGTGAGTGTGTTGTGTTTAACGCCGCTTTTAACATTATTCCAGTTATATCGCGGCGTGTCAGCTTAATGTGGGAGGAAAGCCCGAAGTGATGCAGGTCTTCGACGTTTATCACTTCGGTGAAACCCACGAGCACGGGTAGGGTGCTGACAAACCTAGAAACATAATCGGGGCGAACCGGAATTCGAACCCACAATCATAGGTTTCTGGCGTGCCCAAGGGACGCAACACTGCACAGCGAATTACACTGAACACCTTAGACGACTGGGCCACCCGTGCCGACCTCATATACAATGTAGCTGGAATGGGCGTGCGGCGTTTGTCAATAATCTGATCCTGGTGGTTAAATGGTGAATAAAAGGTCCAAACTTGTTGAGCTGATACATTTACATGTAGTTACTGTGGTGTCTTCCTTTCCTGACTCTAGTGGTAGAGCGTCCGCCCGGAGTGCGGAAGGTCCGGAATTCGATCCCCGGACGCGTCATAGCAAAATACGTTAAAAGGCTCGGAGTCATTATACTGTGTCTGAGTGGGGTATTCATGTTAAACTGCGGCATGGTATCTCAGTGGGCTAGCACTATAAATCGGCATCAGTCCGGGCTAGTACAAGGAGCGTCGCTCCCACACCCACAAAGGGGTAATCATGGACGCGACGCGACGCGACGTGTTGTGACGTGATGTTAAACCCCGTTTCACCTCACCTCCTTTCCTCACAGAAATGGCTCCGTGGGAACCCGGTGTAGAAAGTGTTCACAGCAAAAAACGGTCTGCCTGTTTGTCTGTCTGTCTGTCTGTCTGTCTGTCTTCTCTGCCTGCCTGCCTGCCTGCCCGCCTGCCTGCCTGTCTGCCTGCCTGCCTGCCTGTCTGCCTGTCTGCCTGCCTGCCTGCCTGCCTGTCTGCCTGCCTGTCTGTCTGTCTGTCTGTCTGTCCGTTTGCCTACCTATCCTTCCACAAGGGTGAGAATACCTGCGATCAGAGTGAGTGAGTGAGTTGGGTTTAACGCCGCTTTTAACATTATTCCAGTTATATCGCGGCGTGTCAGCTTAATGTGGGAGGAAAGCCCGAAGTGATGCAAGTCTCAGACGTTTACCACTTCGGTGAAACCCACGAGCACGGGTATGGTGCTGACAAACCTAGAAACATAATCGGGGCGAACCGGGATTCAAACCCCCCATCATAGGTTGCTGGTACACGTGCACACCTTCAGGACTTCGTTCCACCTAGAGCTGACACGCATTGATATGCTGTTCAAAGAGAATTAAAACCAAACTCAGCCAATCGATTGTTTTCAATTTCCTGTACAATATCTCGTTAAGGCCTCTCTGTCTGCCCCTGTTCGTCCGTCCGTCTGTCTGTCCCCGTTGCTAGTAGTTACAGTCGGCTAAAACGGGAACCTGCGGGGATTTCTGGTTAGAACTGCAGCCTATTTGGGTCACGGGAGCAGACTTAAAAAAATAATGGGTCGGGAATCGGTCTCTGGGGAATAAATTAAAGAATGAATCCAACTCAAGTCTAGAATGATCTGGCAAGTCAAAATTGACTCAGCTCCTGAAAATAGACACTGTCCTGTGCCCAAGATTTTGTTTGTTTTCTAGATATATATTTTTTAAAAAATAACTATTTTTGAGACTAAATACGGGCCGGTGATCAAGTTCGGTGGTTGATAGCTGTCACTGTGCTAACGGAGGCGTTAAACACACGCGCGCCAACAACACACACGCGCACACACCCACACCCACACGTGTCCAATATGTTGAACCTGATTCACTCAATCGACTTCATGTCTGCACAAGTGAAAATCTATAATTTCATATTTTTCAAGAAAACGCCGACACATCTCGCTACTAAATCATTATAAACATGTTAATGCGGTAATGACACCACAGAGAGACAGGGGACACGCCATGGGCAGACACTTCCTGCACCTCGGCCCACAGAGACAGTTTAATACTGATGTACTACGGGCCATGCACCGTAAAACCTGTTCGAGAAGTTCTCACATGCATATGCTGCACACTGACAGTTAAAAACAGATGCATCACGTTCATGATATGGCAGTGTTTATAAAACACTTTGTGATAATATTTACCGTAAAACTTATTAAAGTCGTTTTCACAGTGACAGTTCAAAACAGATTCACAATGGGAGATATTTATCATAAAACATAATCCAGGCGTTTTCGCATTGCCATTTTAAAGCAGATGCACTATGCGAGATATTATTTACCGTAAAACCTATTCAAGTCGTTTTCACAGTGACAGTTCAAACAGATGCACAATGCGAGATATTTATCATAAAACTTAATCCAGGCGTTTTCACACTGCCAGTTTAAAGTTGTAGATACACTAAACGAGATAATATTTACCGTTAAACCTATTCAAGACGTTTTCAGCTGAGGTGAGGTGAGGTGAAATAGGGTTTAACGTCGCGTCCAAGATTATTGCACTTATATAGCGACGTGCATGCATGTGTATGTGTGTGTGTGTGGCTGCTTGTACTAGTCCGGACTGATGCCAATTTATAGTGCTAGCTCACTGAGATACCATGCCGCAGTTTAACATGAATACCCCACTTAGACACAGTATACTGACTCCGAGCCGACCAGTCCTTGTTTTAGCCCTTAAATCTCGAGCGCCAGGCAGGGTAACAGCAAGTACCATCTTTTAACGTCTTTTGGTATGACGCGGTCGGGGATCGAACCCGGGCCATCCGCACTCCGGGCGAACGCTCTACCATTAGACCACGGAGGCGGTCCCAAGACGTTTTCACACTGCCATTTTAAAGAAGATGCACTATGCGAGATATTATTTACTATAGAACCTATTCAAGACGTTTTCACACTGCCAGTTTAAAGCAGATGCATTATGGGAGATATTATTTACTATAGAACCTATTCAAGACGTTTTCACACGGCCAGTTTAAAGCAGATGCATTATGGGAGATATTATTTACTATAGAACCTATTCAAGACGTTTTCACACTGCCAGTTTAAAGCAGATGCATTATGGGAGACAATACTTACCGTAAAACATATTCAAGACGCTTCACACGATAAAGTGTTCCGAGTGGGTGCACTATGCACGATAAGATTTACCTTGAAACCTAGTCAAGAAGTTTTCACACTGACAGAGAACTCAAAGCAGATGCACTATGCACGACAATATTTACCGTAAAACATATTCAAGACGTTTTCACGCTGACAGTTCAACAGATGCGCTTTGCACGATAATATGTACCGAAAAGCTTTGTGATTACACTCGACTGATTGTAGTTTTGTTGTTAGTTTTGTCATGAATTGGTACACATTGGAAACATCTCTTCTTAACGGGCATACTTCTTCTATAGGGTTCTAGGGTTCGCGTTTCTTTTGGCGGTGAATATATTTTATACATGTATATACTCACCACCAACAGAAACGCGAACAATAGAAACATATAGAGTAGTATGTACGTTAAGAAGAGATGTTTCCAATGTGTACGCATCTAATATATTTTGAATATGAGTACTTCTTCATATATTTAACCAGTGTATAGATTCGCGTTTCTTTTGTCGGCGAGTATATGTATGTTTGTTTGCTGTTTTACGCCGCAATATGTCGGCGGCCTGTAAATAATCGAGTCTGGACCAGACAATCCAGTGATTGATGTCATGAGCATCAAGCCACGCAATTGGGATACAATGACATGCATCAACCAAGTCAGCGAGCCTGACCACCGGATCCCGTTAGTGGCCTTTTACGACAAGCATAGTCGCTTTTTCCGGCAGGCATGGGTTGCTGAAGACCTTATTTATTAAGGAGTATTAATCTTCACTATCACTTGTACTCCTGTCCTGAGAGCCGGCGAGTACTGACAGTTATACAAACACAGTTTCCTCTCCGTATAATAACCGTAAAAAGTCTAAAAATACACATTATTTATGATGGGTTTGCAGGAATACAAAATTTAGATTATGCTTCGTAAAGGGGAAAGAGAGCACGAAGGTAAACGATGTGAGGGAAAGTAAGCCTTTTAATTGGCTATGCTATTGCTGTTTGCTGTATGCTGTTTGCTGTATGCTGTTTGCTGTTGATGTGATGTTTCTGAGTGCGGTTATTAACAACAAGCAAGCTCACCGCTGACTTGGTTGATGCATGTCATCGATTTCAATTGCGTGGATCGATGCTCATGATGTCAATCACTGGATTTTCTGGTCCAGACTCGATTATTTACAGACCGCCGTCATATAGCTGGAATATTGTTGAGTGCGGCAACAAAAAAATCACATCAATACTTCTGGTATATTGTACATCTACCCACTTCTTAGAGTTCTCGCCGTCAAATAGCTGGAATATTGCTAAATGCGACGTTAAAAAACAAATAAACAAACTCCAAGAGTTCGTAATGATTTTACTCGCGCTTCATTCGATTTCGCTCAGTGAGAGGTAAAACGCCGTAGCTGCAATATCAACGAGTTGTTGACAAATAGACTTATCGATTCCGGGTGGAATAGGTCTTCAGCAACTCATGCTTGTCGTAAAAGGCGACTATGCTTGTCGACTAACAGGAATCGGGTGGCCACGCTCGCTGATTTGGTTGATGCATGTGATCGTATCCCAATTGCGTGGATCGATGCTCATGATATCTATCACTGGATTGTCTGGTCCAGACTCGATTATGTTCAGACCGCCGTCATATAGCTGGAATATTGTCGAGTACAGTGTTAAACAACAAACAAACAAACAAACAAACAAACAAACAAACAACATGTGTTGAGGTCACTGTATCGAAGGGGCGGTCGAGTAGCCTAGTGGTTAAAGCGTTCGCTCGTCACGCCGAAGACCCGGGTTCGATTCCTGACATGGGTACAATGTGTGAAGTGAAGCCCATTTCTGGTGTCCCCTGCCGTGATATTGCTGGAATATTTGCTAAAAGCGGCGTAAAACAACACTCACTCACTCACTGTATCGATTACCAGTGTGGATTTCAAGATTCTGTCCAACGTGTGACCAGAACAGCGACACAATATCTGCGCGAACTCCTGCAAATGTATGCTCCACAGACGTCTCCGATCCTGCACACAAAACAGATTGAGCAGCTCAACATGGAAACTCAACTCCAACGAAGCTCGTTCCTTCTGCAGACCGCCGCAACTAAGTGATTGATAGATTACAAATCGGGCGGTGCTGTAGCCTAGTTGTTAAAGCGTTCGCTCGTCACGCCGAGGACACGGGTTCGATTCCCGACATGGGTACAATGTGTGAAGCCCATTTCTGGTGTCCCCCGCCGTGATACTGCTGGAATATGGCTAAAAGCGGCGTAAAACCATACTCACTCACTCACTCAGACCATCCGAAACGAAAGTTCATCGCATAGAGAAAATTCGGCTGAATAAGAAACCAGTAAATTACAAGACATATGTGCTGGCGGCACAACACGGTCACGGTACAATGTGTGAAGCCCATTTCTGGTGTCCCCCGCCGTGATACTGCTGGAATATTGCTAAAAGCGGCGTAAAACCATACTCACTCACTCATTACAAGTCACAGCTGTAATGCCTACCTGTTTTCGAAATGTACTACTCTTGTAGCACGAACATGATCGTGAGTGCTTGCTGGTTGATATGTGTATTCACAGCGAATCACGATCGCCAGTCTTGCAGAGCACATCATTGTTCCATAGTTTCCATACAAGATCCGTGAAGATCCAAGTCAAAATTGCTTTTCAGCCCATGCTTATCCCAAAAGGCGACTATGCTTGTCGTAAGAGGCGACTAACGGGATCGGGCGGTCAGGGTCGCTGACTTGGGTGATGCTCATGATGTCAATCACTGGTCAAGACTCGATTATATTCAGACCGCCGTCAGAGAGCTGGAATATTGCTGAGTGCGGCGTTAAACAGCAAATAAACAAACAACAACCATACACCATCATGACACAACTTCCGTACAATAATCCATGTAAACATCATTCTTGTGTGGCGCTGCAAAATGGTAAAATTAACAGGTTTTAAAAAAAAAAAAAAATAGATGTACCATTCAATTAACAGGTTCTGGCCTTGTGTGGGAGCACCAATGTATCAGGAATATCCCCATGTTTATGTGAGTTTGGTTTTACGCCGCTTTTAGCAATATTCCAGCAATATCACGGCGGAGGACACCAGAAATGGGCTTCACACATTGTACCCATGTCGGGAATCGAACCCGGAACGCTTTAACCACTGGGCTACCCGACCACCCCGAATTTCTATGTAGATACAAATCTTCATTTGAACGAGACTGGCATGATACTCTTACAGAAACTATTCTTTGAATAAGTAAACGTTTGGCGTGGAAATATATAATAATACGTTACCACATTAGAAATTTAGACATGCTCTGGCTAGATAACGGTGTCGTTCCCACCATCCTCGGATCGAATCTTGTAGACACAAAATGGAACCTGGAGTGGAATGAGTTTGCAAAGATTTGTTAATATATTTATGTTGAAGATGAGTACCCTTTTATAAATGTCGACCAACCAAGTCAGCGAGCCTGACCACCCGATCCCGTTAGTATGCGAATCATGACTGGTCGTGTCTTCCACCCCTAACTGTCAGGACCCGTGAAGATCCGGGGTAGAATAGGTCTTCAGTAACCCATGCTTGCCGTAAAAGGCGACTATGCTTGTCGTAAGGGCTAACGGGATCGGGTGGTCAGGCTCGATAACTTGATTGATACATGTCATCGTATCCCAATAACGTGGATTGACGCTAATGATGTCAATCACTGGATTGTCTGGTCCAGACTCGATTATTTACAGACCGCCGTCATATAGCTGGGATATTGCTGAGTGCGGCGTTAAACAACACACAAACAAACCTGACTGTCAGTCTCGCACATACGCAATGTATACTCTCAGTGTGTCTATCAGCTTAAGGAATTATCCCACTATTGTATCCCTTCTGAAGAGCCTTTCAGTTAGTTGGACATGTGACTGTAGAAACGTTCAACGCTACGTGGATGGTATTCAGGGTGTATTGTATCCTAACACACATTACCTGTTGCCATTGAAGTCCTAACACGCTGATCTGTACAGCGTACATTGAGAACACCTCCCTGTGCGGGCGTGGATACGTCGTGTAACAAACCACTCACAAAGTGGACAATTCAGTCCTCGTTTGCGACAATACATTAGGCAGGCCCCGCCGTCAATGGGACTCTTAAAGGCGCACTCGCTGTTGTGTCCTGCCGAAAACCGGAGGAAAGCATACATTTTCATTCATTTTAGTTTGTTTGTTTGTTGCTTACCACCACACTCAGCATATTCAAGCCATATGACGGAGGTTCTGTAAATAATCGAGTCTGGACCAGACAATCCAGTGATTGACATGAGCATCGATCCACGCAATTGGGATACGATGATACGCATCAACCAAGTCAGCAAGCCTGACCACCCGATCCCGTTAGTCGCCCCTAAGGGACAAGCATAGTCGCCTTTTACGGCAAGCATAGTCGCCTCTTACGGCAAGCATAGTCGCTTCTTACGGCAAGCATAGTCGCCTCTTACGGCATGCATAGTCGCCTCTTACGACAAGCATAGTCGCCTCTTACGGCACGCATAGTCGCCTCTTACGGCACGCATAGTCGCCTCTTACGGCAAGCATAGTCGCCTCTTACGGCAAGCATAGTCGCCTCTTACGGCAAGCATGGGTTGCTGAAAACCTATTCTCTACCCGGATCTTCACGGGTCAATTCATTTCAGAGGCGAAATTATTCCGAATGATGTTACAATAAGATCTTGTTTTTAAAGATAATGATAATGATCTGATTATCTAATTTAATACAACATTTTGGAACAACAATCTCTTATCATCGCCTAAAGCACGTTTATAACGAACTGACCGATATAACGAACGTATTTTTTAGTCCCGGCCATTTGTTGCATATATGATGTATATAAGCTTATAACGAACTACGGTTATTACGAACTAACATTAAAAGCCCCCTTTAGTTCGATATAACCGTAGTTTACTGTGACTTGTAAGTACGGTTGTTGGCAATTATGTGACCATAGACAGCAGTTTATTGGGCACCAGGGGCTGGAGGGGGGCAGTACAGATACAGCTAACGATAGCTATCCTGAGTGTAAGTACCCTTGAAGATTCCGGGATAGAATAGGTCTTCAGCAACCCATACTTGCCGTAAATGGTGACTATGCATGTCGTAAAAGGCGACTAACGGGATCGGGTGGTCAGGCTCACTGACTTGGTTGGTGCATGTCATCGATCCCAATTTCGTGGATCGATGCTCATGATATTAATCACCGGATTGTCTGGTCCAGACTCGATTATTTACAGACCGTCGTCCTATAGCTGGAATATTGCTGAGTGCGGCGTTAAACAATAAACCAACCAACCTGAGTGTTAGTGCATACGACGTGAATAGGCCTGTTCGCAAACATATATAAGACAATTAGAGTGAGATGATATAAGGATGCTTTTGTTATTATTTCACTTATTTCACAGTGTGTCTCTCAATGTAGGAGGCAAGCCCGATTAACGCGGGGCAGTTCTGTGACCTTATTTCGTTTGGCGAAATCATAGCACACTGGTTTTGCAAGTAAAATAAACGACAACAAACTAATTAATATGTATTATCCAAATGTAGTTTGGTGCTGAGGTATTTGCACGTTCTGAAGCCCACATGATACTTGACCTACACCCAACATGTCTATAAACACACACTGTTACGTACAGGCAACTGAAATCGGCAGTTCACCTTTAACGGGTCTGTCCGTTACGAGGCCGACTAACCAACAATACACTCTTTAGAACTTCAGTGGTGACTTGCATACACAGCTGCCAGTCGACGTAGTTGCTTCGCTGTAGGCATGGAGGGACGACTTAACGTGCCTGACAACACGCCGGAAGGGGGACTGACATGTCCGTCGCCGGTCCCCAAGAAGTCCAGAAAGAAATTTGGAAGAGATGATCCATACAGGTAAATGTTTCCTCTGTGTTCCCGGTGAATCCGGCGGGACACGTTGGACACATAGTCTCATCTTAACCACCCGAGTCTTGAACATGTGTTTCTTCCGTAATGTCACAACAGGCATGTTAATTATACTCTCACGTGATCCTACAGCAGGTATCATGTCCATACTCTCACGTGATCCTACAGCAGGTACACTGTCTATACTCTCACGTGATCCTCCAGCGGGTACACTGTCTATATTCTCACGTGATCCTACAGCAGGTACCCTGTCTATACTCTCACGTGATCCTACAGCAGGTATCATGTCTATACTCTCACGTGATCCTACAGCAGGTATCCTGTCTATACTCTCACGTGATCCTACAGCGGGTATCCTGTCTATACTCTCACGTGATCCTACAGCAGGTATCCTATCTATACTCTCACGTGAGCCTACAGCAAGTATCCTGTCTATACTCTCACGTGATCCTACAGCAGGTATCCTGTCCATACTCTCACGTGATCATACAGCAGGTATCCTGTCTATACTCTCACGTGACCCTACAGCGCGTGCTCTTCACATGACTGCAAGTGTTCTGTCTGTACTCTCATGTGATTTTACTGTATGTCTTCTTATTATAATCCCAGTTAATCCGACAACAAGTGTTTTGTCTGTAATTGCAGTTGAACTGGCAGCAGATATTTGTCTAATCCTAGTTGATCGTACAGCAGGTGTTTTGTCTGTAATCTAATTAATCCTGCAGCAGCTGCTTTGTCTGTTATGTCAGTTAAACCTACGGCAGGTGTTTGTCTGTAATCTTAGTTGATCCGAAAACAGGTGTTTTGTCTAGAATCTTAGTTGATCCGAAAGCAGGTGTTTTGTCTGTAATCTCACATGATCCTACAGCCGGTGTTTTGTCTGTAATCTCACATGATCCTACAGTAGATGTTTTGTAAGTAATCTCACGTGATCCTACAGCAGGTGTTTTGTCTGTAATCTCACGTGATCCTACAGTAGATGTTTTGTCTGTTATCTCACGTGATCCTACAGTAGATGTTTTGTCTGTAATCTCACGTGACCCTACAGCAGGTGTTTTGTCTGTAATCTCGCGTGATCCTACAGTAGATGTTTTTTCTGTAATCTCACGTGATCCTACAGCGGGTGTTTTGTCAGTAATCTCACGTGATCCTACAGTAGATGTTTTGTCTGTAATCTCCCGTGATCCTACAGCAGGTGTTTTGTCAGTAATCTCACGTGATCCTACAGTAGATGTTTTGTCAGTAATCTCACGTGATCCTACAGCAGGTGTTTTGTCTGTAATCTCGCGTGATCCTACAGTAGATGTTTTGTCTGTAATCTCACGTGATCCTACAGCAGGTGTTTTGTCTGTAATCTCACGTGATCTTATAGTAGATGTTTTGTCAGTAATCTCACGTTATCCTACAGCAGGTGTTTTGTCTGTAATCTCACGTGATCCTACAGTAGATGTTTTGTCTGTAATCTCTCGTGATCCTACAGCAGGTGTTTTGTCAGTAATCTCACGTGATACTACAGCTGGTGTTTTTGTCTGTAACCTCACGTGATCCTACACTGGTGTTTTGTCTGTAATCTCACGTGATCCTACAGTAGATGTTTTGTCAGTAATCTCACGTGATCCTACAGCAGGTGGTTTGTCTGTAATCTCACGTGATCCTACAGTAGATGTTTTGTCTGTAATCTCACGTGATCCTACAGCAGGTGTTTTGTCTGTAATCTCACGTGATCCTACAGCTGGTGTTTTTGTCTGTAACGTCACGTGATCCTACAGTAGATGTTTTGTCTGTAATCTCACGTGATCCTACAGCAGGTGGTTTGTCTGTAATCTCGCCTGACCCTACAGTAGATGTCTTGTCTGTTATCTCACGTGATCCTACAGTAGATGTTTTGTCTGTAATCTCACGTGATCCTACAGCAGGTGTTATTTCTGTAATCTCACGTGATCCTACAGTAGATGTTTTGTCTGTAATCTCACGTGATCCTACAGCAGGTGGTTTGTCTGTAATCTCACGTGATCCTACAGTAGATGTTTTGTCAGTAATCTCACGTAATCCTACAGCGGGTGTTTTGTCTGTAATCTCGCCTGACCCTACAGTAGATGTCTTGTCTGCTATCTCACGTGATCCTACAGTAGATGTTTTGTCTGTAATCTCACGTGATCCTACAGCAGGTGTTATTTCTGTAATCTCACGTGATCCTACAGCTGGTGTTTTTGTCTGTAACCTCACGTGATCCTACAGCTGGTGTTTTGTCTGTTTATATCCCGCGATCCGATAGATTTCGTTAATCCCCCATTCTGTTCCTTTTGATCTACATCTGTTTGCATAAGTAAGGGAAAGGTCCGCAATTAGCTGTGCAGTATTATGTTCTTTAGGAGTGCCAGAATGTTAGGATCTTGTGTTCGAATCCAAGTTTGCCCTGAATTTATTTCTAGGTTTGTCATTACCATAGCTGGAGGTTTCGTCGAGGTGGTAAACGTCTAAGACGGGCTCTCCTTCAAACTGACACGCCGTAAATAACTCGAATACTGTTAGCGTTAACCCAAAGCGTCCACATACTCGCTCTTATAAGTATACTGAAACGTGTTCAAACCGGACGGCCCAGATCGCAATGAAATCGTCCGGATTAACAAATGTCCGGCTGAACGAATTATACCTGTTGCGTTAAGTTGCTGTGCATCTGTGTTCTGGAAGGTAACGTTGCCCGGAGTAACGAGATCTAAATGCAAGCTCATGTCACAAATTCTTAACTGAGCTTAACGTTGTGAATGGTACCTGTATGTGTTCAATAAGTTCCAAACAATGTTTATTCGTTTGTTCCACCCTGTGACAATCCATGCAGGAGAAATCCCAAAACGTACCAGGTCGTAAAGAACCTGATGTAGAACTGGTTACAGTGACCAAAGGTATGTTCATAATGTGGGATTGTACATCGTGCTGATAATGGTTAGTTTATGTGGCACAATTGTGTAGTAATTGAGTGAGTGAGTGAGTGAGTGAGTGAGTGAGTGAGTTGGGTGTAACGCCGCTTTTAACAGTATTCCAGTTATATCACGGCGTGTCAGCTTAATGTGTGAGGAACGCCCGAAGTGATGCAGGTCTCAGGCGTTTACCACTTTGGTGAAACCCACAAGCAAGGGTATGGTGCTGACAACCTAGAAACATAATCGGGGCGAACCGGGATTCGAACCCACAATCATAGGTTTCTGGCGTGCCAAAGGGACGCAACTCTGCACAGCGAATCGTCTCGCCTTAGACGACTGGGCCACCCGTGCCCCCCACAATTGTGTAAGTCGCCGTAGTATTGTTAGAGTGAGTGAGGTGGGTTTAACGCCACAACAATATTCCAGTTATCACGGCGTGTCAGCTTAATGTGGGAGGAAAGCCCGAGGTGATGCTTGCTAACGTTTACCACTTCGGTGAAACCCACGAAGACCGGTATGGTCCAAACATGGACAAACTTAGAAACATGATGGTTTCGGACGCGCAGCATAGTTCGAATATTGGCGACTAAAGCGTTACAAACTTACGTTGATTCATCTTACAACAATGAAACGTTTGTGAATGTAGAAGGTGTATTCAACATGGTTTTTATATATATACATGTTTGTCGCAGGCATCGTGGCGAGGGACTTTAAGACTGAGTGAATGTGGTTTTACGCCGCTATGTGACATATTCCAGCAATGTTGTATATGGGTACACTTGAAATTGGCCTCGGCCTAGTGTTTTCAGCGTTCACACGTCAGGATAAAATGACATTTGACTTGACTACAATGGTGACGCCCATGTTGCAGTGCCAGCAGGATGAAGGGGAGGCGGAAGGACAGGAGAGCCTCCACAGCTGGGCAGGACGTGCTGGAGGGAGATGCAGACAAAGGTCAGAGTTCTCTCTCTCTGTGTGTGTGTGTGTGTGTGTGTGTGTGTGTGTGTGTGTGTGTGTGTGTGTATCTGTGAATATGTGTGTTTGTGTGTGTATCTGTAAATGTGTGTGTTTGTGTGTGTATCTGTGAATGTGTGTGTCTGTGAATGTGTATGAATCTGTGTTTGTGTGTGTATCTGTGAATGTGTGTGTGTGTGTGTGTGTATCTGTGAATGTGTGTGTCTGTGAATGTGTACGAATCTGTGTTTGTGTGTGTATCTGTGAATATGTGTGTTTGTGTGTGTATCTGTGAATGCGTGTATCTGTGAATGTGTATGAATCTGTGTTTGTGTGTGTATCTGTGAATATGTGTGTTTGTGTGTGTATCTGTGAATGTGTGTATCTGTGAATGTGTATGAATCTGTGTTTGTGTGTGTATCTGTGAATATGTGTGTTTGTGTGTGTATCTGTGAATGTGTGTATCTGTGAATGTGTATGAATCTGTGTTTGTGTGTGTATCTGTGAATATGTGTGTTTGTGTGTGTATCTGTGAATGCGTGTATCTGTGAATGTGTATGAATCTGTGTTTGTGTGTGTATCTGTGAATATGTGTGTTTGTGTGTGTATCTGTGAATGTGTGTGTCTGTGAATGTGTACGAATCTGTGTTTGTGTGTGTATCTGTGAATGAGTGTGTGTTTGTATTTATGTGTGTGCCTGTGAACGTGCGTGCGTTTGTTTGTTTGCCTGTGCATATGTGTGTCTGTGTTTATGTGTGTGTATGTGTGTCTGTCGTTGAATGTGTGTGTATCTGTGTTTGTGTGTGTGACTCTGTAAGTGCTTTTGTTTGTATGTGTGTATATCTGTGAATGTGTGTGTCTGTTTCTGTGTGTGTCCGTCAATGTGTGTGTGTGTTTGTGTGCCTGTGAATGTGTGTGTTTTCTGTGAATGTGTGTTTGTGTGTGTTTGTGTGTGTGTGTTTGTATGCGTGTACCTGTGGATGTGTGTGTGTGTTTGTATGTGTGTGTCTGTGTTTGTATGCGTGTGCCTGTGAATGAATGTGCTTGTGTTTGTGTGCCCGTGTGTGTATGAGTTTGTGTTTGTATGCGTGTGTCTGTGAATGTGCGAACATCAAGCTCACATACCGTGATACATCTGGAATACTGTTCCAAGCGACGTTAATCCCAACTCACTCACTCACTCACTTGCAAACAGTTGGCCATTATTGTCTACATTGGAATATTGGAATGTTATTCAGGGCGGTAGGGTAGCGGAGTGGCAGACCTCGAAAACCCGGGTTTTATTCCCAACATTGCATATAATGTGAAGTCCAGTTCCGTGACCCCCTAATATAGCTGACATTGCAATTCGATGTGACCTGAAAGTAACCATTAGATACCGACCTGAGTGTGCTTGAGTTATATCAGGGCGCATCAGCTAATTGCTGGAGGATCGCTCAGCGTCTCACAAGTCGTGGTCACAAGACATTGTAGGACATCCAGTGTCGGACTGATCAACGGGTAACCGCGGATAGGTGACCAAGGCGTTGAAATAAATACCCTGTATGAACCTCATCCATTGGCTCTGCAAGGGTAATGATTGCTTTTATCACACTTGGGGGGACTGCCAATTTCTTGAGCCTAGTACCATTTAAGATGTGTTTTGTTTGATCGTTTGTTTAACGCCTCACTCGGCAATATTCCAGCTATACGACGTCTGTGTGTAACCAAAAAAAGCCTGGACCAGACAATCCAATGATTGACATCATGAGCTTCGATCTACGCAATTGAGATGACATGCATCATCCAAGTCAGCTAGCCTGACCACCCGATCCCGTTAGTTACAGCTTAAGACAAGCATAGATGCCTTTTACGGCAAGCATAGGTTGCTTAAGACCTATTCTACCCCGGATCTTTCCTAGTGAACGTGTGAATTTAATGTTCATATGAGCAGCATACGTATGCATGGGTTGCTGAATTCTAACCCTGATCATCACGGGGTACCTTTAAGAACGGTATCTCCACGGTATGTGTTCCATACAGGTCCAGGTCCATACAACTGTTCCGGGTTCTTCCAGTCGGACTTCGCGGAGTTGTGCCAGAGAGAAGACGTCGTGTATGTTCCACAAATCCTCCCCAGAGCGAGGCGTCCGGTGTCCCCGGGCCACACCCCCGACGGCAAACCAGAGAGAGGCAAATACAACAGCAAACAGCAGGCAGCTCCGGAAATACCAGCAGAGCCTTCGGTCGACGAGGAAGGCGGTAAGCTCATTGGTGTAAGGCATTTGCCATTGAAGCAATGAATGTTGATGTGAGGTGAGCTGAAATTGGGTTTAACGTTGCGTCCTAGATCATTGCACTTATATAGCGACGTGCATGCACGTGTGTGTGTGTGTGTGTGGCTGCTTGTACTAGTCGGACTGATGCCGATTTATAGTGCTAGCCCACTGAGATACCATGCCGCAGTTTAACATGAATACCCCACTCAGTATACAGTATACTGACTCCAAGCCGACCAGTCCTTGTTTTAGCCCCTTAATGTCGAGCGCCAGACAGGGTAACAACAAGCACCATCTTTTAACGTCTTTTGGTATGACGCGGCTGGGGATCGAACACCGGACCTTCCGCTCTCCGGGCGGACGCTCTACCATTAGACCACGGAGGCGGTCTAGTCTTAAATGAAGTGTAGTAATTTGCTTTCAAGAACTGGACAAGGAACCATGCCCTTTTTGGATGTACATATCTTTTAAGGTCCGTGTCAAACGGGCGAAGAAATCCAGTGGCATGTCTCTATGTTGCTGTAACCAAATATATCCATATCCACATTCGTATAACATGTTTGTAGTCATGCCTGCAACCAATTATTGTGGGTTCGAATCCCAGATTCGACCTGAATAATGTTTCTTGGTATGTCTGCACTAATGTCAGTGCTCGTGCGGTTCTAACTAAACTCACTACTGAATGTGCGATGTACTAAAATACATCTTGGAGCAATTTTTGTTTGTGGCAGACTATTTGTTCTGTTTCGACTCTCTGAAACAGATTTTTTTTAAGCTTGTCCTGGAACAGTTTCGTTACTTCGATACAATCGTCCCCGGCCCTCAACGAATATGTCGGACCCTTACAGGACCTGGGTCCACTTGCACAAAGCGATCTTAGCGCTGAGATGATCGTAACTCCCATACTTAAACATAGGCTTACGATAGTCTTAGCACTAAGTTCGCTTTGTGGAAGTGGGCCCCGGTCACTTGGACTTTCCTTTTTCAGTGGACAAAGACATAACCAAACAAAATCTTTTTGTACCGGATATTACCTAAGATTATTGATCGCCCTAGGATAAATGTGTGCATACGACATGATGTGAATGACCATAATGCATATATTCACAAATGTTGAGATGATAAGTTTCCTGATTGCCTGCGACCAGAACCAGTCGAGCCTCCTCCCAAGACATACACCACGAAAGACAAGTTTGAGTACTTCAAGCCATCCATACAGGTGGAGATGGACAACCCTGACAAGCTGGACACTGTCACCGAAGTGTACATCCGTGGTGGGTATAGCTAGACACTGTTAGAGAAGTATACATCCGTGGTGGGTATAGCTAGGCACTGTCAGGGAAATATACATCCATGGTGGGTATAGCTAGACACTGTTAGAGAAGTATACATCCGTGGTGGGTATAGCTAGACACTGTCAGGGAAGTAAACAGCCGTGGTGGGTATAGCTAGACACTGTCACCGAAGTGTACATCTGTGGTGGGTATAGCTAGACGCTGTCAAGGAAGTGTACATCTGTGGTGGGTATAGCTAGACACTGTCAAGGAAGTGTACATCTGTGGTGGGTATAGCTAGACACTGTCAAGGAAGTGTACATCTGTGTTGGGTATAGCTAGACACTGTCACCGAGGTGTACATCCGTGGTGGGTATAGCTAGACGCTGTCAGAGTAGTATACATCCGTGGTGGATATAGCTAGACACTGTCAGGGAAGTGTACATCCGTGGTGGGTATAGCTAGACACTGTTAGAGAAGTATACATCCGTGGTGGGTATAGCTAGACACTGTCAGGGAAGTGTACATCCGTGGTGGGTATAGCTAGACACTGTCAGGGAAGTGTACATCTGTGGTGGGTATAGCTAGACACTGTTAGAGAAGTGTACATTCGTGGTGGGTATAGCTAGACACTGTTAGAGAAGTGTACATCCGTGGTGGGTATAACTAGACACTGTCAGGGAAGTGTACATCTGTGGTGGGTATAACTAAACACTGTCAGGGAAGTGTACATCCGTGGTGGGTATAGCTAGACACTGTCAGGGAAGTGTACATCTGTGGTGGGTATAGCTAGACATTGTCAGGGAAGTGTACATCCGTGGTGGGTATAGCTAGACACTGTCAGGGAAGTATACATCCGTGGTGGGTATAGCTAGACACTGTTAGAGAAGTATACATCCGTGGTGGGTATAGCTAAACATTGTCACCGAAGTGTACATCCGTGGTGGGTATAGCTAGACACTGTCCGGGAAGTATACATCCGTGGTGGGTATAGCTAGACACTGTCAGGGAAGTAAACATCCGTGGTGGGTATAGCTAGACACTGTTAGAGAAGGTTACATCCGTGGTGGATATAGCTAGACACTGTTAGAGAAGGTTACATCTGTGGTGGGTATAGCTAAACACTGTCAGAGAAGTATACATCCGTGGTGGGTATAGCTAGACACTGTTATAGAAAGTGTACATTCGTGGTGGGTATAGCTAGACACTGTTCAAGAAGTGTACATCCGTGGTGGGTATAACTAGACACTGTTAGAGAAGTATACATCCATGGTGGGTATAGCTAGACACTGTTAGAGAAGTATACATCCGTGGTGGGTATAGCTAGACACTGTTAGAGAAGTATACATCCGTGGTGGGTATAGCTAGACACTGTTCGAGAAGTGTACATCTGTGGTGGGTATAGCTAGACACTGTTAGAGAAGTATACATCCGTGGTGGGTATAGCTAGACACTGTTCGAGAAGTGTACATCCGTGGTGGGTATAGCTAGACACTGTTAGAGAAGTGTACATCCGTGGTGGGTATAGCTAGACACTGTTAGAGAAGTGTACATCCGTGGTGGGTATAGCTAGACACCGTCAGGGAAGTATACATCCGTGGTGGGTATAGCTAGACACTGTTCGAGAAGTGTACATCCGTGGTGGGTATAGCTAGACACTGTTAGAGAAGTATACATCCGTGGTGGGTATAGCTAGACACTGTTCGAGGAGTGTACATCCGTGGTGGGTATAGCTAGACACTGTTCGAGAAGTGTACATTCGTGGTGGGTATAGCTAGACACTGTTAGAGAAGTGTACATTCGTGGTGGGTATAGCTAGACACTGTTCGAGAAGTGTACATTCGTGGTGGGTATAGCTAGACACTGTTCGAGAAGTGTACATCCGTGGTAGGTCTAGCTAGACACTGTCAGGGAAGTGTACATCCGTGGTGGGTATAGCTAGACACTGTTAGAGAAGTATACATCCGTGGTGGGTATAGCTAGACACTGTTACCGAAGTATACATCCGTGGTGGGTATAGCTAGACACTGTTAGAGAAGTATACATCCGTGGTGGGTATAGCTAGACACTGTTACCGAAGTATACATCCGTGGTGGGTATAGCTAGACACTGTTAGAGAAGTATACATCCGTGGTGGGTATAGCTAGACACTGTTACCGAAGTATACATCCGTGGTGGGTATAGCTAGACACTGTTAGAGAAGTATACATCCGTGGTGGGTATAGCTAGACACTGTCAGAAAAGTATACATCCATGGTGGGTATAGCTAGACACTGTTAGAGAAGGTTACATCCGTGTTGGGTATAGCTAGACACTGTTAGAGAAGTATACATCCGTGGTGGGTATAGCTAGACACTGTTAGAGAAGGTAACACCCGTGGTGGGTATAGCTAGACACTGTCAGAGAAGGTTACACCCGTGGTGGGTATAGCTAGACACTGTTAGAGAAGTATACATCCGTGGTGGGTATAGCTAGACACTGTCACCGAGGTGTACATCCGTGGTGGGTATAGCTAGACACAGTTAGAGAAGTGTACATATGTGGTGGGTATAACTAGACACTGTCACCGAGGTGTACATCCGTGGTGGGTATAGCTAGACACTGTTCGAGAAGTGTACATCCGTGGTGGGTATAGCTAGACACTGTCACCGAGGTGTACATCCGTGGTGGGTATAGCTAGACACTGTTCGAGAAGTGTACATCCGTGGTGGGTATAGCTAGACACTGTCACCGAAGTGTACATCCGTGGTGGGTATAGCTAGACACTGTCACCGAAGTGTACATCCGGTGTGGGTATAGCTAGACACTGTCACCGAAGTGTACATCCGGTGTGGGTATAGCTAGACACTCTCAGAGAAGTGTACATCCGTGGTGGGTATAGCTAGACACTGTCACCGAGGTGTACATCCGTGGTGGGTATAGCTAGACACTGTCACCGAAGTGTACATCCGGTGTGGGTATAGCTAGACACTGTCACCGAAGTGTACATCCGGTGTGGGTATAGCTAGACACTCTTAGAGAAGTGTACATCCGTGGTGGGTATAACTAGACACTGTCACCGAGGTGTACATCCGTGGTGGGTATAGCTAGACACTGTCACCGAAGTGTACATCCGGTGTGGGTATAGCTAGACACTCTTAGAGAAGTGTAAATCCGTGGTGGGTATAGCTAGACACTGTCACCGAGGTGTACATCCGTGGTGGGTATAGCTAGACACTGTCACCGAAGTGTACATCCGGTGTGGGTATAGCTAGACACTCTTAGAGAAGTGTAAATCCGTGGTGGGTATAGCTAGACACTGTCACCGAGGTGTACATCCGTGGTGGGTATAGCTAGACACTGTCACCGAAGTGTACATCCGTGGTGGGTATAGCTAGACACTGTCACCGAAGTGTACATCCGGTGTGGGTATAGCTAGACACTCTTAGAGAAGTGTAAATCCGTGGTTGGTATAGCTAGACACTGTTAGAGAAGTGTACATCCGTGGTGGGTATAGCTAGACACTCTCAGAGAAGTGTACATCCGTGGTGGGTATAGCTAGACACTCTTAGAGAAGTGTAAATCCGTGGTTGGTATAGCTAGACACTCTTAGAGAAGTGTACATCCGTGGTGGGTATAACTAGACACTGTCACCGAGGTGTAAATCCGTGGTGGGTATAGCTAGACACTGTCACCGAAGTGTACATCCCTGGTGGGTATAGCTAGACACTGTCACCGAAGTGTACATCCGGTGTGGGTATAGCTAGACACTCTTAGAGAAGTGTAAATCCGTGGTGACACTGTCACCGAGGTGTAAATCCGTGGTGGGTATAGCTAGACACTGTCAGCGAAGTGTTCATCCGTGGTGTGTATAGCTAGACACTGTCACCGAAGTGTACATCCGGTGTGGGTATAGCTAGACACTCTTAGAGAAGTGTAAATCCGTGGTTGGTATAGCTAGACACTGTCACCGAGGTGTAAATCCGTGGTGGGTATAGCTAGACACTGTCACCGAAGTGTACATCCGGTGTGGGTATAGCTAGACACTCTTAGAGAAGTGTAAATCCGTGGTTGGTATAGCTAGACACTCTTAGAGAAGTGTACATCCGTGGTTGGTATAACTAGACACTGTCACCGAGGTGTAAATCCGTGGTGGGTATAGCTAGACACTGTCACCGAAGTATACATACGTGTTGGGTATAGTTGGACACCGTCAGAGAAGTATACATCCGTGGTGGGTATATCTGGACACTGTCATATAAAATTATTCATCAGGAATACGTGAGTGATGAGGATACACGAAGACACTGTCACCAACATATACATCATTCTGGGGTAGTCTATCACACAGTCCATTACGAATGGGAACCTTTGACACGCAAATGAATCTTAAACTTGTCGGTATCATTTGAAAGCAAATGTTGCTTGTGATGGATGATCAAAGTAGAAGTATTCTTGCCCCGACTATCAAAGGGAGGTAATTGACTGAGTTCACTGTTCCAGGGTGGAGGGTGGATGAATGCATGATGAACATCTTCAAGCAGTGCTGGCCGGCTGTGGACCGTCTCCACACCATCAAGTAAGTCAGGCCTACGTTTGAAAAAAATGTTAGTGTGTTTTATATACGTGTGTGTGAATGTGAGTGTGAGCCTAAATGTGTGAGTGCATGTGTGTGCGTGAGTGTGTGTGTGCGTGTGTGTATGTGCGTGCGTGCGTGCGTGTGTGCGTGTGTGCGTGTGTGCGTGTGTGTGTGTGTGTGTGTGTGTGTGTGTGTGTGTGTGTGTGTGTGTGTGTGTATGTGTGAGTTTGTATTCAAATGACAGGTGTATTTTAATGCACAGGTGTATTCAACGTACAGGTGTATTCAAAGTTCATGTGTATTCAGTGTACAGGTGTATTCAATGTACAGGTGTATTTTGATTACAAAGGGATTATCTGTAGGATGTGATCCCATCTGGATCTGCCACAGCGTTTGCTGATACACACAAACTGAGCAATATGTGAACTCAAATAATTGATTTGTCAAGCAAAGTTAACTACTTCACCATCTGTTTTTTATATATTTTCTGAATGTCTTCACCACAGTATACAGTGGAATGAGACATAATCAAACATATCTACGTTTATGGAGAGCATTAGAATGGTTGTCATCGCTGTGCAGAGTTGCGTCCCTTGGGAGTTCCGGGATCCAATGATTTCAAATCATTGTTCCAAGGAATGCATGACACACACGTACATTTAGACACTGCATTCTCTTCTTACATTCCTCGACCACTTTCCTCCCCAGCTTGTGGCAGGTCGGACTGACGGGGCAGACTGTGGCCATCTTGGCGTCCATTGTGTCTGAATGCGAAACCCTCAAGTAAGTTATACTATCACATTTTGACAATAATGTTTCACTGAATGGGTGGCGTATTTACAAGGGAAAACGGTTATTCACCACTAACAAAACAACATCGTTTTAAGATCGTGTTTAATATTAATTTTCCTCACGAAGCACATTTATGTTTGTTAACAATTTGAAATTCTCATATTAAAACACAGACTTGTTTTATCATTGGTAATAGTTATTTGCATCCCCTTTCATCGCTTCCTTTGCCTATTTATATCTTGTAATGTCCATCTATGAAAGAAATACACGACGAGTGGGGGTTGTTTATCGTACAATAAAACACTGCAGGGAGGGTAAGCCATAAGGGGCGCAGCCCGAGTGGTTTATTATCCCTGCAGTGTTTTATTGTATGATAAACAACGGCTACGAGTCGTTTATGTCTTATATGTGATATCAACATTACGTTCAGTCGCTATAAGGATGTTAGAAAAAAATTATACCCTTATTTAAATAATGATGACTTCCTGAAGTTAATCCCACCGCGGCAATGTAGGACAAGTCCATTTTATGAAATAGGGGTTAGTTTTTTGTCTATTCTCACAATTTCCACGTCGAGTATCTGTACCTTTAGTCCTTGTACCGATTGTCATATCACTCTCCAACTTCTGGATGCGATCGTTCGGCCATCGCGTTTATCTGCGTTGCCCAGCTCCATCTCTGGGGAACAACTCACAAACAACACACTTCCCTCTAAAAACATTACGTCCTATTTACGACGTCACCAAGGTGCGAGCGCATGTTCGAATCTCCAGAAAAGACATCATGATAGCACAATGTTTTATCGTAAAGAAAACCCACACTCTTCGTTGTTCATTGTTCTTTGTGATTCATCGCGTATCTATCTTATAGATGTAAATAAGCTTCGCACTTTTAAATGTGAATACTTATTTATGTCTGTACTCATATATGTAATAGCGAGAAAACCCTTTCCACATTTATAAGAATTCTCCGCCCAAAGCAGGGTCGATTGTACGATTCCGATTACATCGTGAGCACTATCAAACTGTGATGATACTGCCCTACCGATGACACACGTCCCAAACACATGCAAAGACAAGTCAATTGTTCACCTGAGAAAACACGGGACCATATGGTACAAGTCAAAATAGGGAATAGCATCGGATATCCTATTTATCACTGATGCGTCAAATTTGAAACTGATATCCACATGCCTACCATACAACTTTTTGAAAGCTTTACAAACAACTTCTGAGCAAGAGTCGTATGACGCATTTTGAAATCTTGGTAGAAAGAGCATGTTCGATTGTTCCTCAAAAGTCGTGAAATGTGAACACCAAAGGCTTGAGCTGCAGGAGTAGCGCTCTACATAGAGGGAAAGTTGTCTGTTGGAACGTTGAAGTCATTCATATGGTCATACAATCTGAATCTTTATGCGCATATCTAATTATGAGGGGCGGTCGGGTAGCCTAGTGGTTAAAGCGTTCGCTCGTCACACCGAAGACCCGGGTTCGATTCCCGACATGGGTACAATGTGTGAAGCCCATTTCTGGTGTCCCCCGCCGTGATGTTGCTGGAATATTGCTAAAAACGGCGTAAAACCATACTCACTCACTCACTCACTCACTCACTCACTCACTCACTCACTCACTCACTCACTCTAATTATGAAAAAGATGGAACGGTCTGGCTTCCTTTATTTCCAGCTTAGGTATGTAAATCATTGGAAGAGAATTTGCTATTTAAAGGTGATAGCTCGAAATAAGATCAATACAGTAAACTACGTTTATAATGAACACGCTTATAACGAACTGACGGATATAACGAACTTACTTTTTTGTCCCGACTATTTGCTTTAGTTATTACGAACTACGGCTAAATAACTAAAATACGTGGTCCTGTGAGTTCGTTGTAACCGTAGTTTACAGTACCCGAAGCTTAAGTTAAACTTCTTGACCAAAAATACGTAAGTACTGCAACGTCACCCAGTTCCAGTTTCTCCTAGCACTCCCCGTATAACTGAGTACTAGAACTGCACATGTTCCGTGTGCCACTCTCAACCAATCAGGTGTATTTCGTAATTCAGGCCACATGGCCTATAGTACAGTTGTAAGATAAATTATATTTACATGTCCAGACTGATACATCCCTGTCGATCTCATTTTGATAATTTACATAAATGTAAACCTATCAAGCGTAGTACGTTGATATCACAGGATTTGAATAAATTTGCAAACGTAATATTACCTTTATTAAATGTCTGTAATGAGATGAAACATGTATTTCTCGTGTGAATATATTTCTCATATACAAATAGACATGGTATTCATCCTCTACTAAATGAAGGTCACATTTTTTACATATAGATTCTGTATAAGGTAACAATGACCTTTTACGAATAATGTTGATTTGAAAGTTGTTAAGAGATATTCGAAATTTAACTATTGCTCTAACTAATCGTTTGTCTCTGAGTACTGTTATAAATAATTCGGGTTGCAGAAGAGATTTCTTATATTAGCATAATGTACTAAAAAGTATCTAGACTGTGGTACCATGATTGGAAATATATATCTCTTTAGCGTCTTCTAAATGCAGATAAAACATGTTCTTATCACCAACATCTTGGAATTACCACACATACGCAAAACCGCTATTAAATAACATTTGTGTCAGATACGATGCTAAATTGACTTTTCTATTCTCATCAAATACTTTAAGCATAACATAACTTTGGAAGATACTTGCATTCATTCGCAAAAGCTTTATCCAGTATTGAATTACCCTTATTTGCGTATTTATAAACATTCTATGACGTTTGACGCTATTCCAGGGACCTGATCCTGGACGGTAATAGCGTACAGGAGGAGAATTGGTATCAGCTGATCGGAGATGACAGCAGGTGGGTACTCCTAGGTCTCGGAACAATGAATTGAATAACCATGCTTTGCAGACCATTGTGACGTCATTGGTTACCATGACGTCACAATCAAATGACTCTTGTACCCCTCTGCCACTGAAATTGGTGAGGACAAATATTTACACTAAAGGGGCTCTCACACTTTGTCGAGTTGCTACTACTACCACTACTACCTCTACTACTACTACTACTACTACTACTACTACTACTACTACTACTACTACTACTACTGGGGTGGTCGGGTTGCCGACATGGGTACAAAGTGTCCCCCACCGTGATATTGCTGGAATGTAGCTAAATTTGGCGTAAAACCATACTTACTCACTACTACAACTACTACTACTACTACTACTACCACCACCACCACCACCACTACTACTACTACTACTACTTCCACTACTACTACCACTACTACTACTACTACCACGACTACTACTACTACTACTACTACTACCACTACCAACACCACCACTACCACTGCTACTACTACTACTACTACTACTACCACCACCACTACTACTACTACCACTACTACCACTACTACTACCACTACCACTACTACTACTACTACCACTACTACTACTACTACTACTACTACTACCTCTACTACTACTACTATTACTACTACTACTACTACTACTACCACCACCACTACTACTACTACCACTACTACTACTACTACTACTACCACTACCACTACTACTACCACTACTACTACTACTACTACTACTACCTCTACTACTACTACTACTACTACTACTATTACTACTACTACTACTACTACTACCACTACCACCACTACCACCACTACTACTACTACTACTACCACTACCACTACCACTACCACTACTACTACCACTACTACTACCACTACTACTACCACTACTACTACTACTACTACTACCACTACCACTAATCAGTACCGTTATTTCCTCTCCCCCCAGTGTCCAGACCCTGTCCCTCCAGCACTGCTCCATCACAGACACGGGGGTGGAAGGGATCAGCAGAGCTCTGGGTACAGCCAAGCGGTTCAACACCAAGCTCTTGTCTCTGAACCTCACCGGAAACAGCATCACAGATGTCGGCGCGGAGCATCTAGCACGGGTAATCTGAGTGATGTCAATAACCTGCAAAAATCTAGATTGTAACATTATGTTTTTGCCACACATCGAAACGCTCCTATGTATGCACCACCGACGTAACTGGAACTACTTTATTACGGAGAAATATTGGCGTTATTGGCCAACGACCCTGTTTCCAATGACTTTGCTGAAGCATGACAATTCTTCGTGCAGCCAACCATTTTCGATTTTCAAGGTCAAGGTAACCCTTTTTACTTTTAAAAGCTGCTTGGTTGAATTTGTCATGTCAGAAAACATATTATCATTAGACACTAAAATCATGACTATCGGACAATGTTAACTGTGTTTGTGAATTTCACCGACTGCCAAAAGTGCGTTGACCTTTCAAAGTTTTTGGCCATAGCTCCCCCATTTAAGGTCGGAAGTATAACAAACTATATATTTCTAGGTTCCTTATGACTGGACGAGTAATTTGATATGCATATCGACTCAATTTTGAATTTTGACCCGTGTTTGACCTTTGTTGACCCTTCCCCAAAATGCCCGGGATTTTCAACTGGGCATCCCAAGTCAAAATTGTTCAGTATACATCAGGAAACTCATAAACACTTTCAAACCTTTGTTTTTATGATTTGGTCACGGGACCTACGGGTTGGTCTTCTAGTATTAGTGCTATATAATGAGGTCAGATGTCAGAAATTGTCTTTTTGTATCTCAATACATATCTATTTCTTGAAAAAGACCTCTTCCTGTGATATGATCTGGGAAACTCTAGAGTGATGTATGATTTATTCCTGTGTTGTTAACGACATGTGTATGACGTCAATCCTTTATTCTCGATTGAACCGTTTGACATCATATTTGCATGACGTAAATCCTGTCTTCTAAATGAGCGTTGTATGTTCTTGAAGAGACGTGTATGACGTTATTCTTATGTTCGTGTCATAGTTGTGTGACGGAATGCCTCTGTTCTTGACAAGAGCTGTATGACGTAATTACTATGTTCTTGACAAGACTTGTGTGACGTAATTACTATATTTTTGACAAGAGCATTATGACGTTATTACTACGTTTTTGATGACAGATATATGACCTTATATCCTTAGATTCCTCATGAGAACTGTATGACGTAGTTACATTGTTCTTGACAGTTGCATTTGCGGGGTTTCTAAATACTGTCGTCTAGATGGTAGCTGTGTGACGTAGATGGTAGGTGTGTGACGTAGATGGTAGGTGTGTGACGTAGATGGTAGCTGTATGACGTAGATGGTAGCTGTGTGACGTAGATGGTAGTTGTGTGACGTAAATGGTAGCTGTGTGACGTAGATGTAAGGTGTGTGACGTAGATGGTAGCTATGTGACGTAGATGGTAGCTGTGTGACGTAGATGGTTGCTGTGTGACGTAGATGGTAGCTGTGTGACGTAGATGGTAGGTGTGTGACGTATTTCCTCTGTTCGTGAGATGTGTGACGTCAATCTGTATGATTTCAGGGGCTGAGGATGAATAGAAGGCTGATGTCACTGTCTTTGGCCAACAATCGGATTGGGGACATGGGCGTCAAGAAGATTGCAGAGGTTGGATAATAAGACATCTGTTGTCAATAAACATTTTCGATAGTATTCAAATCTCAAAATAATGCAGCTAAGAAAAGCATACGATTACAACTGAATGCAGCTTCGAGTAAAATACGGTACAGCTCGCGGATATTGACAGCATTGTTTGTTTTTTTCTTTGTTTGTTGTTTAACGCCGCACTCCAGCTAAATAACGGCGGTCTGTAAATAATCGAGTCTGGACCAGACAACCCAGTGATTGACATACATCAACCAAGTCAGCGAGCCTCACCACCCGATCCCGTTAGTCGCCTCTTACGACAAGCATAGTTGCTTTTTACGGCAAGCATGGGTTGCTGAGGACCTATTCTACCCCGGGTCTTCACGGGCAAGGTTTATATTATATGTACAACAGACTAACACTCAGCCCAAGACATGAAGTTATCTTATTTAAACATTTATCCAAAATGTAATCCAAATGGAACCCAGAACAATTATTTATGTCTAAAGCTGAGGCAACCTAGACTTGCCAAATGATTCCAGACTTAAGTTGGATTTTTTTTTCCTCTTGGGTCTGACAGACTACGCCAATGCTAGTTCTGGAAATATTATAAGTCCTGGATAAATCGCAGAGAACAATGAAGAACGAGGAGTGTTTGTTTTCACGATAAAACATTATTCAATCATGACGTAGTTTCTGGAGATTCGAACATGCGCTCGCAACTTGATGACGTCGTTCACTGGACGACGTTATTTTTGAGAGAGGAGTGCCTTTCGATCGTATCCATAGCGGGAGGTGTGACAATCGTAACTGGGATAAAAGGTACAGATAATCTGCATGAGGACTGTGAGAATAAGCGGGAAATAGCCACCTGTGCAATAAATGGATTTGTCCGACATTTCCGAATTCGGGTTCTATTGAGGGAGTCATCATCATTTAAATACGGGTAAATATTTTTAAAGCTTGTACACTTAAAGAAGCATGTTGATATCTCATGTAAAATATAAACGACTCGTGGTTTATCGTACAATAAAACGCTGCAGGGAGAATAAAGCAATGGGGCTGCGCCCCTCATGGTTTATTCTCCCTGCAGTGTTTTGTTCTATCGTAAACAACTCTCAACCGTCGTGTATTCCTTAAATCAACGACTCTGATGAATGTGGGACTGTTGCAGGCTCTGTCTCGGTTTCCTCTGACTCACGACGAGGTGGTGGAGCGGCGACGGCTCATCTCAGAGAAAGAGGCGGCGGAGAGAAACAAACCCGTAAGGAACAACGAAACACAACACAGAAACACAGTGTTTCCCAGGACAGCCAGCGTTTTCACTGAATGATGTTTTTGTAAAATCTTATAACAATTTTATTTCCAAATTCAAAAATGGTAGGCCGCTGAGACAACAACACATAAAGATGAGGTGAGGTGAAATTGGGTTTAACGTCGCGTCCAAGATTATTGCACTTATATAGCGACCAGTCCTTGTTTGAACCCCTTAATGCCGAGCGCCAGACAGGGTAACAACAAGCACAATCCTTTAGCGTCTTTTGGTGATCGAACCCCGGACCTTCCGCTCCCCGGGCGGATGCTCTACCACTAGACCACGGAGGCGATCAAAACACATATAGACTGACAGGCAAAAGAAACCATGCTTCTCAGTCTATTTCATCATGTTTTATTTTCAATTGTAAATATCTTAAGTAAGTGATATTATATCCAAACAAGCACCCAAAGAATACTTCTACATTGTTTTATTTAAAAAAAATATAATTTGATTTAATTTTTTTAAAACATATATACAATTGCCATCATACACAACTGCTGATGGGTACCTAAGACAGTTATCTTTGAAAATCAATAAAATAGCTGTATTTGATGCAAATTTACATATTAACATGGAATGTGTCAAAATTAATTTCTTTCTCCAGTCTTATTACACCAATATATTTTAACACAAAATTACCCAGCCACAGATTACGTTCACAAACCGTTGCAGGAATGAGTGATGGTTAAATAGACATAATAACAGCACGTCTTTCAATTTTAAATTACATAAAAAAACTCGGTATACTTTAATTTGTCCCTCAGTTCAGTGTAACTGCAAAGAATCTATTAAATAATGTATGTACGGTTACTCGGAGGTAGGAATAAACAAACATGGCCAAACGCTGATATTTTATTACAACCAAACAAAAACACACCTGAAAAGTAGTTTTTAAAAACCGAAATCTCCAGAAAGCGAAATTGGTTTGTTTTCAGCCAATACACATCACATGATCAAACAGGACACAAAAAATCCTTAATATAAAAAAAACATACAAAATTCTCCATTGTACGAATCCATATCATGCCAAAGATTTGTGTTCGTGCTTATACAAATGAGAAATAAGAACATGATCCTAGATACGACTTTTGGGTGTACTGCCGTCAGAAAACCGCCTCCGTGGTCTTGTGGTAGTGCGTCTGCCCGGAGAGCGGAAGGTCCGGGGCTCGATGCCCGATTGCGTCATACCAAAAGACGTTAAAAGATGGTACTTGTTGTTACCCGGCATCAAGGGGCTAAAACAAGGACTGGTCGGCTCGGAGTCAGCATACTGTGTCTGAGTGGGGTATTCATGTTAAACTGTGGCATGGTATCTCAGTGAGCTAGCACTAAAAATCGGCATCAGTCCGGACTAGTACAAGCAGCTACACACACACGTGCATGCACGTCGCTATATAAGTGCAATAATCTTGGACGCGACGTTAACTCAATTTCAGCTCACCTCACTTCAGTCAGACATGGTTCATCTCCACTGCCAGTTTGTTATCTCCACAGTCAACCAACAGCCGCCGAGGTGACAGATCCGGAACTGCCCGCAGCAACTCCCAGTCGGAAAGAGACAAATCCAAGCGAGACAACTCTCAATCGGACAAGGACAAATCCAAGCGAGATAACTCTCAATCGGACAAGGACAAAACTAAGAAAGACAACTCTCAGTCGGAGAAAGACAAATCCAAGCGAGACAAAACTCCATCTAAAAGGTCCAAGGTAAGTTAAACGATGTTGAGTTATCACTGCATATTGTCTGTCTGTTATACAGTAAATACGTTTATAACGAACATGCTTATAACGAACTGACGGAAAGAACGAACATATTTTTGGTCCCGGCCGTTTGCTGTTTAAATGCTTATAACGAACTACGGTTATACCGAACTAAAATCAGTGGTTCCTTTGCGTTCGTTATAACCGTAGTTTACTGTTCATCGAATGACTGGATGAGTTTAACGGTGTAAGCTGTGATACAGCAGACACGCTTTGACATAACGTACTACTGTTCAAGCAGCGTTAAACTCACCACTCACAAATGGATCATGGTCTGCTGATGGCGTTTCTCTAGAATCTCCGGATGTATCGAAGTATATAATCGACTTTAGTTATGGGATTCAGAACAACAGATGATGTCCTGAGTGGTATTTCTAAACGCCACGTGGGGCCATAGGTGGCCAAGTCGTCTAAGGTGTCACTGTGCACAGTTGCGTCTCTTGGGCATGCCAGAAACCTATGATTGTGGGTTCGAATCCCGGTTCGCCCAAAAATGTTTCTAGGTTTGTCAGCACCATACCCGTGCTCGTGGCTTTCACTGAAGTGGTAAACGTCTGAGACCTGCATCACTTCAGGCTTTCCTCACACATTAAGCTGACATGCCGTGATATAATTGGAATACTGTTAAAAGCGGCGTTAAACACAACTCAGTCACTTACTCTTAAGCCACGTGCATTCCCATCCGTACTGCCCAATGATGCATTATCGTATACAGGTTAAAGCTGATTGTTTGTGTGAGTTCATGTTGTTTACGTCACAACCAGCAATGTACCGGCTGAAAATAGCCGACCACTGGTTGAGAGTAGGGATATTCTTAATCTAACCTGCATCTAACCCTTTCTCAGCTGTCGGCCGATGATGTTTGGCAATATTCCAGCTATATGACAGCGGGCTGTAAAAAAACAAGTGTGGACAAGACAACCCAGTGATTGACATCATGAGCATCAACCAAGTCATCGAGCCTGACCACCCGATCCCGTTCGTCGTCTCTTACGACAAGCATAGGCCCCATTTTTTCGCAATGTCGCATCTACCCGAGGCAAGAGCGTCCACTAGCCTTTTTATTTTTCAAAGTCCTGTTTCCACCCTTGCCACATCAAGCCCGATTTCCTGTGCTAAATATGCTTGGACCATCGCACATATCGAGAGTCCATTCAGAGAACGTTTCACAAAATCAACATCCACGACTGGTACAGATCCGTATGAAACTGATTTACCGCTGCCCGTCTTTGTTGACACGAATGTGCTTTTTTCCTCTTCTAACCTTCCCCAACGATGCCCATGTTTTTGTGTCAGGGATGAAATCGCGAATTTTATTCGTTATCTGATCGACTAGATCGTGGCCTATGGTAGTCGCCATATTTGTGAAGCTATACGAGATGAGAACAGCGATCTGATTGGATATCAGGGGGCACAACTTCATTACAAGGGGCACAACTCGTGATCTACGCCAGGGTCGTGCCAGGAAAAGTGGCCTTGGTGACAAGGGTAGAAACAAGGCTTTGATATAGGCTAGTGGACACGCTTGCCTCGGGAAGATGTAGAAACTAGGCTTTGATATTGGCTAGTGGACACGCTTGCCTCAGGAAGATGTAGAAACTAGGCTTTGATATAGGCTAGTGGACACGCTTGCCTCGAGAAGATGTAGAAACTAGGCTTTGATATTGGCTAGCGGACACGCTTGTCTCGGGAAGATGCCTATCACTGGGTACACTATTTACAAATTTCTTATTCAGGAGCCAAAGGTCAGGGAGGAAGAGAAAAGAGTCCCCCAGCGGAAGGAGAAGGTGCAGGAGAAGGAGAAGGAGAAGGTGCAGGAGAAGGAACCTCCCCAGAAGAAAGGTACACGTGTTCCCTGATGTTTGCCTAGTCTACTAGACTAACTGATATGTGTGGTGTGGTATTAGTAAAGTACGTGGAGAGGATATTCTGTAGAACAAGCCTCAAGGTCGAGGGCAGCTGATATTATGAATCTTATTTTTTGAGATGTTGATCATTCACATGAAGAATACAACAAAACCATTTTTTGACATTTGGTATTTTTTGTTGAGTTTCATACAATCTCATTAAAATCTGATCTACGTTCTCGCTGCCGCTAAACAAAGATAAGAGGACATTCCAATACGGGTCAAGTCAGAACGACCGTTCGCAAACTTTGACCGACGACTGAAACGACGAACGAGAAGTCGACATCAGCCAATTAGAAAGCAGCTTTCTCGAACTTTACTGCACTCGTTTCAACCTGGCGACTTCCATTTCAAACTACGCTTGAAAAATATGTTGACACAGCTCTCGACTAAAATAGTGAACACTGAACATTCCGGAATATCTAATATATGGTTGCTATTATATGGCAGTGCTTCCCACGTACCGTGCAACGCCTCCTTCGTTCAAATGTTTATTCCACGGAAGCGAGAGACTGACGATAACTTTGGCGGAATCAGTCGTACGGGCCGTAACTGTTGTTCGGAATACCCCGTGTTAACGTTTTCGAGGTTGCATGATTAGAAAACACATTCCGACTGTCACTGATTTGATTTTAATGAGATTGAGTTTCATATGCTGCATAAACCCTCAATAGCTAACCTAGAAACTAAACAATATTAATATTAATCGTAAGCTGTATTTATACGTAATACATACTTACCTGTGTGCAGATGTTGCCAGTAATAGGAACACTTATCATGGTAGCACCGGCAGATATTGGATGTCTTTTGACAATAGCCACTTCTAATTCACATCATGCTGTTTGTATTTAGGATTGTTTAAGTCGTTGATTAAAGGACTGATGAAACGTGAGTTAATATGACATATTTCTGTTTTCTTCACTGGCTTAGTAGTAAATCAGTTAATAGTATGTAAGATACATTGTGCATCATCAACTGTGTCACAGGCGCTGGTTGATGTGACATCCTCATCGTTCATTATGAGCCAAAGTATATTGGTTTAGCGAATCCTGATTTTGTTTCCACAAACACATTTGCAAGACTTTTTGTTTTGTTTTGTCTGTTTATTGTTTAACGCAACACTAAGCAATATTCCAGCTATATGACGGCGGTCTGTAAATAATTGAGTCAGACAATCCAGTGATTGACATCATGAGCATCAATCAAGTCAGCGAGCCTGGCCACCCGATCCCGTTTGTCGCGTTTTACGACAAGCATGGGTTGTTGAACCTTTCTACCCCGGATCTTCACGGATCTCCACGGATCTTCACGGGTCTTCGCAAGACTTGTTTTCAGGGTTACATAGATTCAGTTTAACCGCAGCTACATTTAGTGTTTTTATCTATGAATACATTTAATAGATGAATGTATTGAAATACGTTGGAACTTAGCTGCATGAAACCCAACTCATACAATGACTAAACCCGTTGAGATCCGGGGTAGAATAGGTCTTCAGCAACCCCTGCTTACCGTAAAAGGCGACTGTGCTTGTCGTAAGAGGCGACTAACGGGATCGGGTGGTCAGGTTCGCTGACTTCGTTGATGGTTGATGCATGTCATCATATCCCAATTGCGTGGATTGGTGCTCATGATGTCAATCACTGGATTGTCTGGTCCAGACTCGATTATTTTGAAGACCTCCGTCATATAGCTGGGATATTGCCGAGTGCGGCGGTAAACAACAAGTAAAGTAACAACATCAAATGCAACACAGAGGTACGAACACAAGACGTTTACTAGACAGAGACAACAACGAGACTGATTACAATGGAAATCGGATTACACGTCACAGTCTATGATCTCACATGCAGGCACTCACTACTGTTGGTGACCGCTGCGTTTGGGCGAAGCTGTCCAATACCGAGAACAACCTCACACTACTGTGGGTGACCACTGCGTTTGGGTGAACCTGCACTTTCACTTCCCATTCCGCATCTGACACATGTCTGACATTGCGGGTAGATGGTGGTGTCACTTGGCTACAATACCGACTCGAAATAGTCATAGCATCCCTACATAACTTGTGACATGCGGGTATTGTGAAGGATGATAGGTGAGCTACAATGCCTCTTGTTTACCCTGGTCTTGAGGTAGTGCATTTTATTGATTTATGTACACATGCTTCTTCTGCTGAGACACCTTTATCTTATTTTTTTGCACCATAATTAATTTACTGTTCGTAGAGGGTTCAGATGAGTAAGTGAGTGAGTGAGTTGGGTTTAACACCGCTTTTAACATTATTCCAGTTATATCACGGCATGTCAGCGTAATGTGGGAGGAAAGCCCAAAGTGATGCAGGTCTCAGGCGTTTACCACTTCTGTGAAAGCCACGAGCACGGGTATGGTGCTGACAAACCTATCAACATAATCGGGGCATACCGGGATTCAAACTCACAATCATAGGTTTCTGGCGTGCCCAAGGGACGCAACTGTGCACAGCGAATCGCGGCGCCTTAGACGACTTGGCCACCCGTGCCCCCGGGTTCAGTTGACGACAGTGACAATATAATAGATTTGAAATATTTATGTCACCTATACGTGTCTTCATGGCGTTCATGGTTAATTCTATTATAATCGTACTTCACCTTTGCAACTTCATTTTTCTTATTGTATTCATAGTTGTAGACATTTTATGTCACCTTTTTTTATTTTTTTGTTTTGTATATATTTTTATCACATTTGTACGAAAATCTAATGGTTTCACTTTGGTAACATAATTTTATTTTTCACAAATCGAAATTTCTCATTCGATCCATTTTAATAATTTTCCTGAAATTTCGAGTTATGTCGAGTTATTTTTCGTTACTTTAATTCTTTTCTCGTAATTTCTATTATTTTCTCATTATTTCAAGTTTATTTAAAAAGCTCTGAATTTCGAATATTATCTCGTTGCTTCGATTACATCTTATTTTAAATATTTTCTCGAAATTATAAGTTTTTTCTCGTTATTTCAAGTTTAAGTCAAAAGCTCGAAATGTATTTATTTTTTCTTTCTATTTCAATTATTTTCTCATAATTTAGATTATTTCAAGTTAAATTAAAAACTTCGAAATTACGAGAAAATAATTGAAATTAGGTGATTTTTTTCTAAATTCAAGTGTTTTAGATAAACAAGAAAGTTAAGCAACGAGAAAAAATCTCGAAGCAAAGAGAAAATAATTGAATAACGAGAAAATAAATTCCAAATTTCGAGTTTTTAAAATGAATTTGAAATAACGAGAAAATATATGAAATTAAGACAAAAAAACTCGAAATAACGAGAGAAAATCGAAATTTCGAGAAAATAAACAAATAATTGAAATAGCGAGAAATTTCGATTTAGAAAAAAAGTATGCTACCAAACTGGCACCATTTGGCTTTCTTACATTTAACACAAGCTATTTTAGAAATTGTTAAGCACTGAATTTAAATGCTGTCACTAGGGCTGCATAGCCATTTCACAGTGTCATTGGTCGATTATTGTGTTTGTCAGAAACACCTATTGCCTCGAATACCCCATTCGTAACACTTTTATCGTCTCCACAGCAGCGTAAAAATTCATTCACTCGCTTCAGCTCCCAAACCTTAGCTCACCTGGTGAAGTGAATCGGAGAGACGTCTGTTCAAATATTTTTATTTGTTAATAATATGATATTTTATGCATTTTCTCGCTTTCATTAAATACACAATTTGTGTGGTTTAACAATATCGTGATTGTTCAGGAGGTTGAATAACAACCAATTTGGCATTTCAATTACATTTTAGCGTTAACTTTATATAACTGAGTGTCTATATACTTGATGCTGTATATCATTTTCAGAAACTGATAAGTATTATTTGTGGCGTTTTGTATTTTAACCAAGATTACATGTTAATGTAATGAGACAGGGCGGTCACAGAATCAGATTGTAGATGATTATTATTATGAAAATCCGAACTAATCATAATCATGTATTTACTTGTAACCAAGTGTTAGGTTTTCAAGGAAGCCCCGTTATGATACTGACCACGTGGCCACGTTTTGATTTACAGCTCCAGGAGGGGATGGAAAGTCATCCGGAAGGACACGTGACAAATCCAGAACAAGGAAGCTGACACCACAAGGAAACGAGGTGAGACCATGTGCAGTAAACTACGGTTATAACGAACACGCTTATAACGAACTGACGGATATAACGAAATTATTTTTAGGTCCCGGCCATTGCTGTATATATGCTTATAACGAACTACGGTTATAACGAACTAAAAATAGCAGTCCCTTTGAGTTCGTTTTAACCGTAGTTTACTGTATATACTGGCGTACAGAAGAAACGGAACGACTTTATCATTTGTAGTGGGAATGTACTTATGTAATTAGGTGCGTCGATAATAAGATGTGGCTACCTTAAGATATCATATTGTCTTACGCTGCACAGTATATCTCGGCCTGCATTGAATCCAGAGATCAATGACTATGCTGGGCACCTGTTCGAACCCCGGAGCCTCCACGAGTAAAGTTTAGAAGAGACAACAACAAGCGCACACACGTAACCCGCTGATACGAAATTCGAGGAATAGGGAATACACATACATGGTGGAAGGGGCGGTCGGGTAACCTAGTGGTTAAGCGTTTGCTCGTCACTTCCGAAGACCCGGGTTCGATTCCCGACATGGGTACAATGTGTGAAGCCTATTTGTGGTGTCCCCCGCCGTGATATTGCTGGAATATTGCTAAAAGCGGCGTAAAACCATACTCACTCACTCACTCACACGTGATGCGGTGTCAATAGTTGAAATTTCATGTAAGGGTTGCGATCGCCCTGGTGGGAAAACAATAGTAGTGACGTCATATTGAATTCCTTGTCACTTGGCAAGAGAAACCAGGTGTTGATGGACAAAACACCAGGGTTCCCCTTACCCTCCTGTATGTGACCGTATCCACAACCTGCCCACGGTGGAGGCGGTCCTTGTTATGCCCTGTATAAACCCGTGTACATGCCGTGCCCTGCACATATAGATCTTGTCGTGGATCACATATATCGGGTACATTGTTCACAGGCATCAGTGGATCTTGTCGTGACATATATCGGCGTACATTGTTCACAGACGTCAGTGGATCTTGTCGTGGCTTATATATATCGGCGCACATTGTTCACAGTCGTCAGTGGATCTTGTCGTGGCTTACATATATCGGCGTACATTGTTCACAGGCGTCAGTGGATCTTGTCGTGGCTTATATATATCGGCGTGCATTGTTCACAGGCGTCAGTGGATCTTGTCGTGGCTTACATATATCGGCGTACATTGTTCACAGGCGTCAGTGGATCTTGTCGTGGCTTACATATATCGGCGTACATTGTTCACAGGCGTCAGTGGATCTTGTCGTGGCTTACATATATCGGGTACATTGTTCACAGGCGTCAGTGGATCTTGTCGTGGCTTACATATATCGGCGTACATTGTTCACAGACGTCAGTGGATCTTGTCGTGGCTTACATATATCGGCGTACATTGTTCACAGACGTCAGTGGATCTTGTCGTGGCTTACGTATATCGGCGTACATTGTTCACAGACGTCAGTGGATCTTGTCGTGGCTTACGTATATCGGCGTACATTGTTCACAGGCGTCAGTGGATCTTGTCGTGGCTTACATATATCGGCGTACATTGTTCACAGGCGTCAGTGGATATTGTCGCGGCTTACATATATCGGCGTACATTGTTCACAGGCGTCAGTGGATCTTGTCGTGGCTTACGTATATCGGCGTACATTGTTCACAGGCGTCAGTGGATCTTGTCGTGGCTTACATATATCGGCGTACATTGTCCACAGACGTCAGTGGATCTTGTCGTGGCTTACGTATATCGGCGTACATTGTTCACAGGCGTCAGTGGATCTTGTCGTGGCTTACATATATCGGCGTACATTGTTCACAGACGTCAGTGGATCTTGTCGTGGCTTACATATATCGGCGTACATTGTTCACAGGCGTCAGTGGATCTTGTCGTGGCTTACATATATCGGCGTACATTGTTCACAGACGTCAGTGGATCTTGTCGTGGCTTACATATATCGGCGTACATTGTTCACAGGCGTCAGTGGATATTGTTGTGGTTTACATATATCGGCGCACATTGTTGACAGACGTCAGTGGATATTGTCGTAGTTTATTTATATATCGGCGTACATTGTTGACAGACGTCAGTGGATCTTGTCGTAGTTTATTTATATATCGGCGTACGTTGTTCACAGACGACAGTGGATATTGTCGTGGCTTACATATATCGGCGTACATTGTTGACAGACGTCAGTGGATCTTGTCGTGGCTTATATATATCATGTACATTGTTCACAGGCGTCAGTGGATCTTGTCGTGGCTTATATATATCATGTACATTGTTGACAGACGTCAGTGGATCTTGTCGTGGCTTATATATATCATGTACATTGTTCACAGGCGTCAGTGGATCTTGTCGTGGCTTACATATATCGGCGTACATTGTTCACAGACATCAGTGGATCTTGTCGTGGCTTATATATATCATGTACATTGTTGACAGACGTCAGTGGATATTGTCGTGGCTTACATATATCGGCGTACATTGTTGACAGACGTCAGTGGATCTTGTCGTGGCTTATATATATCATGTACATTGTTCACAGGCGTCAGTGGATCTTGTCGTGGCTTATATATATCATGTACATTGTTGACAGACGTCAGTGGATCTTGTCGTGGCTTATATATATCATGTACATTGTTCACAGGCGTCAGTGGATCTTGTCGTGGCTTATATATATCATGTACATTGTTCACAGGCGTCAGTGGATCTTGTCGTGGCTTATATATATCGGCGTACATTGTTCACAGACATCAGTGGATCTTGTCGTGGCTTATATATATCATGTACATTGTTCACAGACGTCAGTGGATATTGTCGTGGCTTATATATATCGGCGTACATTGTTCACAGACGTCAGTGGATCTTGTCGTGGCTTATATATATATCATGTACATTGTTCACAGGCGTCAGTGGATCTTGTCGTGGCTTATATATTTCTTGTACATTGTTCACAGGCGTCAGTGGATCTTGTCGTGGCTTATATATATATCATGTACATTGTTCACAGACATCAGTGGATATTGTCGTGGCTTATATATTTCTTGTACATTGTTCACAGACATCAGTGGATATTGTCGTGGCTTATATATATCATGTACATTGTTCACAGACGTCAGTGGATCTTGTCGTGGCTTACATATATCGGGTACACTGTTTACAGGCGTCAGTGGATCTTGTCGTGGCTTATGTATATCGGTTTCGACGTGTCCGAGATACCAATGATTCTTATAATTGTCCCTCACATGTCCATGTTCCTGGTCAACAGGTAGCCGAAGTTGTGGTGATCATCAACCCGCTGATGGAGACTGCTGAGTATATTCCTGAGTTGCAGACCCTGCTGATGTCCGGAAACAGGATCCTGGTCAATCTTAATCTTGCCAGTAAGATCTTGTTTCCCTTTTACCAAGCTTTGGCAAAGTTAATAAATGTAAATAGTATTAACACCAGAAGTGAATGAAGCTCCAGGTACCACGGATCACGACCCGTGAAGATTCCGGGGTAGAATAGATCTTAAGCAACCAATGCTTGCCGTAAATGGCGACTATGCTTGTCGTAAAAGGCGACTAACGGGATCGGGTGGTCATGCTCGCTGACTTGGTTGATGCATGTCATCGATCCCAATTGCGTGGGTCGATGCTCATGATATCAATCACTGGATTTTCTGGTCCAGACTCGATTATTTACAGACCGCCGTCATATAATTGGAATATTGCTGAGTGCGGCGTTAAACAACCAACCAGCCAAACAACCAACCACGGATCACAGTTTTATATCAACTTTCGTTCTGGTGGTAAAACATTGACACTCGTCAGTAGCAGCGCCGATCAACGTGGGTACCTGTTAGCAAAAACCCACTAGCCCAACACGTGACTAGGTAATTCTAAACCAATAATGCGTCTTTCAGGGAACCGAATCTCTGACGTTGGTGTGATGGAGCTCACCAAAGCTGTGCAGTACCAGACGACCCTGAGTCTAGAGAAGAAGATCTACTCCCTTGACAACAAAAATACTGGCACGGGGCTTATGCGGATCTGTCTCCATGTATGTGAGATTGAGTGAGTGAGTGAGTGAGTGGGTTGGGTTTAACGCCGCTGTTTACATTATTCCAGTTATATCACGGCGTGTATCACAGAGAAAAGCCCGTAGTGATGCAGGTCTTAGACGTTTACCACTTCGGTGAAACCCACGAGCACGGGTATGGTGCTGACAAACCCAGAATCATAATCGGGGCGAACCAGGATTCGAACCCACAATCATAAGTTTCTGGCGTACCCAAGGGACGCAGCTCTGCACAGCGAATCGCGTCGCCTTAGACGACTGGGTAACCCGTGTCCCCCTGTGTGAGATTGAGATCGCGTTATACAGACCAGGGTCAAAGCGCGTCATACCGAAGGTCCGTGTTCGATTCCAATATGGGTAGAATGCCTGAACTCCATTAATGGTGTTTCCCGTCGCGATATCGCTAACATAACGCAGAGAAGGGGTAAAATCCGACTCACCCACTACCTTTATAAAATTTGACAGTTATGTCAAAGACCAGTCGGTAAGTCTAGTGATTAAAGCTCATCACGACGAAGGTTCTATTCCCTATGGGTACAATGGGTAAAGCCAATCTCTGGTGTTTCCCACAGTGGTATCGCTGGCATATCGCAGAGAAGGGGTAAAATCCGACTCACCCACTACCTTAATAAAATTTGACAGTTATGTCAAAGACCATTCGGTAAGCCTAGTGATTAAAGCTCATCACGACGAAGGTTCTATTTCCCCTGGGCACAATGGGTAAAGCCCATCTCTGGTGCTACCAGCCGGGATGTCGCTGGACAATTGCTAGGGGAAGCGTACAACCTCAATCCCGCACTCAGCCTATCGATTACACAAAATTTCAAAATGTTCTGAAATATATATTTAAAAATATATATTATTTTAATTTCAGAAAAACAAAATGTCCCCTGACAGTGATGAGATGAAGAAACTGAACGACTTGATGGCAACAAAGCATCCATTTTACAAACCCCCAGCCACACCTGCTTCTTCAGTCGGGGGTACAGAATAAATGATGGATGACCCCCTGCAACAACCATCCACCCCCCATCCCCACAGCACTACCACCATCTCTGCCGCTTCTAAGACACATATTGTAGAAGTGGTCGATAACGTCCTTCTACCCCACCCCACCCCACACAAACCCACCCACCCATCCCCGCAAGCGTTGCTTCTTCTGATGTAGCAGGTGTGACGAGTAACCTCTCCCAACCCAAATTTAGTTTCAAGGTTAATTTATATCAATTGGATGTTAAGCTTAGTGATACGGTTGCAATTTAAATTTGATTCACGTGCGACTTATACCCTGTGTATGGAATTCAGAATGTATCCAACCAACACTTCTGAACGGAGCATGGCAAGATTTCAGCAATTATTACCCTACATCAGACTGAATGCTTTTCAATTGTCTTAAAAACTATGAACACAGAAAAGACGACGTGTATGGAGAATGTTCGACGGATCGTCGTTGCCTCTGATGATTTCTATTTCTGTTGATGAAATTAAATCGATCCTAACATTATTGACGTTGAATTTTAATAAATTTTATTGCGTAAATTCCGGTTTGGGTTTCATGTTTGAAAGAATAAATACCTGTCAATAAGCATTTCTACGGGTTGTTCTCAATGAGATATTGTACAAGAAATTGAATAATTATCGATTGGCTGAGTTTGGTTTTACTTCTCTTTGAACAGCATATCAATGCGTGTCAGCTCTGGATGCAACGGAGTCCTGGAGGTGTGCACGTATATGAATCTTTTATTGCAAAGTATAGTTTCATTTAGAGCAAATGTTATATTTGGGATAACACTTTCTTAGTCACGTACCGACTTTACAGAAAGTACGTTTTCCCCAAGTTTGGCAACACCTGTGCTTTTTGGCCTAACGTTGTTAATATAACGCTACAGTCGGCTATAGAGAGAACCCAAATTTCAAAGTCAGGCGTCCCTAAAACTGGAAATACGCTTTGTGACTCAATGTTCTGCCCAATATCGCCATACACACTTTGAACAGTGTAGTAACTGCGAACCTACGGGACTTTTTGTGAGTCATCGTAGTCAGACATCTGAGGTTTTCTTGCCAAACTGGCACAATTGAAAATGAACTAAAGTGGGTCGTTGCTGAAAATGTTAGTCACTGGATTATCTGGTCCTGACTAAAATATTTACAAGCCGCAATCACACACATGTACATGGAATATTGCAGGAATGTACGCTGCGTTAAGCAAACAAGCAGACACACGAAAATAGAATAAATAGTTTTTCGTAAGATTAATGACACTACGTGAAATAGGTATCTTTGATCAATACTGGATATCATATGCGTTTCTAACTTAAGCCAATGGGCTTACAGCTCAGATGAACAAAGCTGTGTAGGGGAGGTTGAAGCAATGCAAGGGAAGCAACTCCAGTTCGGCATTATGCGTCAATTAAGTTGAAATTTGGATCGTGTGTTATCGTAGCCTGACAGTGAAGATCGGTGCTCATACAAACAATCACTGTATTTACAGTACGTCGTCATATAGCCTGAAAACTGTCCATTGTTAAACAACAAACAAATATCATAGCTTTCACTCCTTTTAATAAAGGTTGGCATCACGTGGTCAAGCTTGATAAATTTAATATAAGCTTCCGGAACACCGAGTCTGTCGACATCTTTGGCGAGGCGTGCGCCGAGGACACGCCTGATTTTAAAACAGCAAATATCCTGAAGCGTTCGAGTTTTAGAAGCTGACTCCATAACCAACCTGGCAGCGGACTCTCCTTTTCCAACCACGTGACTGCACCACGTGATGTCATTCTGCGTCGCGTCATATCCGGTATTGATAATCATGTAAACGATGTCCACGTGACCCCGTTGCACCGCTAACAACAAGGGCGTCTTACCCCGCAAATTTCCCTGTGAGCCGAGATTAGCGTTGACGTCGACAAGGAGGTATCGAACAGTGTTGACGTCACTGCTGCAGTACTCTATCGCCGTCAGGAGCGGGGAGGTTCCGTTGGCGTCACAGACACGCGGATCCGCACCGTGTGAAAACAGCAACCTCAGCATTTCAATACGCCCTTCCGCGGCCGCGTTGAAAAACGGCGTACGGTTAAAACTATCCACCACATTAATATTTGCACAAGCTTCAAGGAGAATGTTTGCCATCTCCACGTTGCCCGACGTCGCTGCGACGTGGAGAGGTGTGCATCCCGTGACGTCACGAGCGTTGGCGTCACACCCATGTGCAACCAGACACTTGCACACGTCTATGTTCTCTGTGTCGGCCACAAAATGGAGATACGTGCACTTTGTAAACAATTCCCGGAAATCTAATGTAGCACCTTTCTTTATCAGATACCCAGCTACAGCAGCGCTTCCAGATTTGACGGCACTACACAGAGGGGAGTTGCCCCAACCGTCGTTAATGTTGACGCTGACTCCATGGTCCTCGACTAGCGACTTGACGACGGTGATGTGGCCCATCTTGCATGCAAGGTGTATTGGTGTACATGAATACCCGAGGGCAGTGCGACAGTTCTCGTTAGCGGCAAACCCCCGATCTATTAGAGCGTTGACAACATCAGCTCGTCCCGCAAGGGCTGCCACACCTACTGGAGAATCCAGATCACGCGCATCACAGTTCCGTTTATAGGTCAGGGGTGTGACTTGGTAACTGTCTATATAGCTCAACACATCAGCGAGGCAGCCATTACTCTGTATGTGTGAGTTGACTGTTCTACACACTGTGAGTGGATCTGCCGAGCTCACCTTATCATCGCCCATCGTAGAATCACCACCCGCATAGCCATGACATCGTGTAAGCGCACAGGGTCCTATCACGCTGTTCGTTTCACAAAGTGCACAGCGCACCGCAGATGATTTTCAATGCACTCAGCATGTAGTGCGTCACGGGGAATGCCTTCGATGTAAACAAGGGAAGTAACTCCGTCTAGCCTGACAGAGCATGATGGATTTCGCATTGGGGATCGCCTGAAATGACAACTGTGTGTTTAGAGTCGTGAGTTGTATTATAGTGTTCTATCGCGATAAACTAGCTAGTTTAGATCAAGTCAGATCATTGATAAGTTTATAATAGTCACTAAAACTGACAAAATATTTCGCATCAAGAACAAAGACAAATTGCTGTAACATCAAATATACTAGATGAGCGGAAGGTCAGTGCAGTTGTTGGGGTGAGTGAGTGGGTGGGGGTAGATGGAGGGGATGGGGGTGAGTGGATGGGGTAGGGATAGGTGCGGGAGATGGGGGCGAGGGCATACGTTGTGTTGAGTGAATGGGTGGGTTGCGTGGATGAGCGGGATAGGTGCAGTGTATGGGGGTGGGTGTGTGGGGTGGAGTCAGGGAGTGGATGGAGCTAAGTGTAGGGTGTGGGTGAGTGGTGTGTTTTTTGGCAGGGTGAGTCAGGGGTTGGGGTGGGGGTAGGTGCATGGAATGGAGGTAGTGTGGGTTCATGGGGTGGGTGAGTGTTGGGTTTATGGGGTGGGGTGGGTGAGAGGGTGGGATATCATAGGGTTGGGTACAGGTGTTGGGGGTGCCTACCGCCACACCCGTTTGTTCAAGCAAATACCATCCTACCACCTTTGCTCTCACACTTCGTCACCTCTTCAGCGTCAAACCAAATTCACTCGCTGATCCCAGGAATTAGTAAATATAAAACGTCATACTAAGAGAATAACCAGTCTGGAATATCCGCCGAAACAGACACCATTTGGCGTAAGGGCAAAATAGCTGTGAAAATTATATGAATAGACAAATCAGTGAGGACGCCAGGTGTCCTCGAAAATGGTAATCATGTTCTGCCCTACTGATAACACCCGCCATTCACACAACTTGCATAAAGAAATAAGTATTTGTTGCCTGACGCCGCAAAGCAGTACTCCTGACACCCTACGGCGGCCTGTAGACAAACCCGGCAATCAAGTGATTGGTAGACCAGGAATTCCAGTGACACTGCCATGCAAGTCATCGATCTCATTCTGCATCTGTTTAACTTCACAAATTATGCAAATCTCGAGCAACATTCAAACTAACACTGCCTGTAAACAAAGGTTGTCGACTTTCCTAACGATATTGATTTTCTTAGGGTTGTAATTAACTTTTTTTAAAGCCAGATATTTACTATCCTAATCTGCACGTGTCGTCGTGTATATGTGATATGTTTCACACGCCACGAGTGGCACTGATCTGATTTTCAGATCACACATTACACTTGCGCTGGATATTTACACATCAAGTTAAATCAATTCTTTATCACTAAACAGAACACATTTAGAATAGATTACCTTCTGCGAGAAATGTTTCTATTTTTCGTGAATGATTGAGAATGTCGATCCGTCGTTTTCTTGCAATGCCGCCATGAAATCGTGGTGCACGTTATCTTCTCCAGCCACAAGCCTACTGTCATCACACTGCCTCAAGAGGTGAGGTGAAATGGGGTTTGACGTCGCGTCCAAGATTGGTGTGTGTGTGTGTGTGTGTGTGTTCGTGCGTGCGTGCGTGCGTGCGTGCGTGCGCGCGCGCTCCGAGCCGACCAGTCCTTTTTTTTAGCCCTTTAATGCCGACAAGGTAACAACGACCCCGGACCTTCCGCTCTTCGGGCAGTCCTTCGTGGTCTACCGTTCGGAGAGCGGAATGTCCGGGGTTCGATCCCCGCCTGCGTTATACCATAAGTCGTTAAAAGATGGCACTTGTTGTTACCCTGTCTGGCGCTGTCCACTAAGGTGATAAACCAAGGACTGGACGGCTCGGGTGTCAGTATACTGTGTCTGAGTGGGGTATTCATGTTGAACTGTGACATGGTATCTCATACAAGCAGCCACACACACATGTCGCTATATAAGTGCAATAATCTTGGACGCGAAGTTACACCCCATTTTACCTCCTCGCCTCAGCAGAAGGGCAATGTAAAATCATAACTCACTCCCTCACTCAGTAGAAGGTTTCATGTTTAGCGAATATTTCCAAGACAGATATATTTTACGAGCGTTTCTTTAACATCTTTTTTCAGTCCAAATATTAAACTAATGTTGTTTCGGCGGTTCATAAGTCGTATAAAACAGTCCTCGTTTTGGGATGACACAGTAAAACCCTCGAAGCTCAGTTTTCTCGCTCGGTCACTGATTCCCTCAGCTTTTACTTAACATTTTATCCTTTAAATAACCCCCTCTATCCACAGTGATTTGGCTGGAATACTGCTCATAGTGCCGTAAAACAGTACTCACTCACACATTTCAAATCTATTTGTAATGCAACCAGAGCACTGTTTCACAAAGCGATCATAGCTCTACCGCTTTAGTAACTCTCATGGGAGGTGGGGTAGCCTAGTGGTTTAAGCGTTCGCTCGTCATGCCGAAGGGTTCGATTTCCCACATGGGTACAATGTGTGAAGCCCATTTCTGGTGTCCCCCTCCGTGATATTGGTAAAAGCGGCGTAAAACCATACTCACATGGGTACAATGTGTGAAGCCCATTTCTGGTGTCCCCTCTCCGTGATATTGGTAAAAGCGGCGTAAAACCATACTCACTCACTCACTCGTAACTCCCATACTTTAACACAGAGTTCTCGAAATTGTAGCGCAAAGATGGTGTTCTGAAGCGGAGCCTTGTTTCTCAACATTGGTTTTGGTACGTCAATATTGTGTAGATGCAATTGGAGTAGTGACGCAACTAAATTGTCTGTGACGCGGTCTGTAAATAATCGAGTCTGAACCAGACAATCCAGTGATTGACATCACGAGTACCGATTCACATAATTAGGATACGATGACATGTATCAGCGAAGTAAACGAGTCTGACCATCCAATTCCGTTAGTCGCCTCTAACGACAAGCATAGTCGCCTTTTTCTCCATTCGCATTCGCTTACTCAGCCACCCACCCGCCCCCGCGCTCATTGCCTCACTCACTCACTCACTCACTGATTCACTCCCCAGCTCACTCACTCACTCACTCATCCACCCACTGTAATTCTGGAGACGATAGGGTAACCCAGTGGTTAAAGCGTTTGCTCGTCACGCCGAGGACCCGGGTTCGATTCCCGACATGAGTACAATGTGTGAAGCCAATTTCTGGTGTCCCCAGTCATGAAATTGCTGGAATATTGGTAAAGGCGGCGTAAAACCAAACTAACTCACTCACTGTCCTTCGGACGTTTTTAAAAAGCAACGGTCAAGTTTAAACAAAGTCCGCGGATCATGATCAACGTGTATCGCTATTAACTTACGAACGTTGAATCCAATCAGTGAACACACGCTGACATAATCTAGCCGCTCAGCACTGAGGTCTGTACACATGTGTATGAAGCCCTCTTGTAATTCCTCTGTAAATGTCATTTCACACCAACATGTGCCAAGTGGAGCCACTGGTATGTCTCACAACGAGCGTTGGTTGGTCCCCTGAGATTCGCCCAGCCACGCCGTCTGTGTTTCCATAACGCCACGCTGTCGGTAACTGAGATTGACAGGCCAGGCAGCAACTGACAACTGAAATGTACACGGGTTTCTCCACGTGAGGAAATGACGTTCCCGTGTAACAACTTGGATCATAGCAACAAGCCCACGAAATAAACAAGCTGGTATTCTGTGGATATGGATACGATATGGATTATAATTCATAAAGTAATCTTTTAGTCTGAACTTTTTTAAAAATTTATTTCTGACACAAGGTAATCTTAATGTTTGTCTTGTTACTATGAGTGAAGATAAGCTTAAATGACACGATCATTGTCCCATCCACCGTGGTGGTGGGGTGTTCAAAATATATAATGCCATAATATTACAAGTCTGAATAACATCAATATTATGAAATAGATGTTATAATGCCATACTCAGTTTGCAAAATACGTTGACGGTAGGTTTTGGTTGTGCTTGACATGCCAATATAAGGAAAACCTAATCAGTGTTTGTTTGTTTGTTGTTTAACGCCGCAATCAGCAATATTCCAGCTATATGACGGCGGTCTGTAAATAATCGAGTCTGGATAAGACAATCCAGTGGTACGATTGGGATACGATGACACCCAAGACAGTTAATGATCAATCTTCTTCGAAATGTCTAATTATGCTGTAGTTTTCCTTCTCAACCCCAACATTTAGCAAGCAGGCTTAGCATTGACGGTTTTCAATTTCCCTCCCCTCACCGTGTGCTAAAATTTAGATCCCTAGTTTTTATGTTAGCGATATCGAACTGTGATTCAAACCGAGCGCGAAATCTTGAAATCTTGAATAAGGACCAAGATGGCGTGTGTCACTCCTTGTCTATATGTATAGAGTAGTGTGTTTCTTTCTATACGAATATATTTGCTTTACAGTTCCTGTGACTCAAATGATCCCGTGAATATTTGACGAGATGAGTCTTAACATTAAACCTCTGCAGCTGGACATAGGTAGAACTCACGCCAAGCAGCTGAAATCCTTCATCTTCCATTCTCTCGTCTCAGAAAAAGGTCAAAAGGGTTTGGCAGAGTCATCTTGGACTTCACGAATGAATGAGTTGGGTTTAACGCCGCTTTTAGCAGTATTCCAGTTATATCACGGCGTGTCAGCTTAATGTGGGAGGAAAGCCCGAAGTGATGCAGGTCTCAGACGTTTAACACTTCGGTGAAACCCACGAGCACAGGTATGGTGCTGACAAACCTAGAAACATAATCGGGGCAAACCAGGATTCCAACCCACAATCATAGGTTTCTGGCGTGCCCAAGGGACGCAACTCTGCACAGCGAATCGTCTCGCCTAAGACGACTGGGCCACCCCTGCCCCCCGTACTTCACAAGTGACCATGGAAAGTAAGAAGTACAGTGTCTGACAGACTGGTCAGATAAGCGTTAATCCCCTGTAAGTGAAGACGACGGTGTTTGCATTCAAAAGATCGCTGCTGATGAGATCTCTATTAAACCATAGGGACACGAGCGGACACAATTGTCTGTGGAGAGTTGCGTCCCTTAATCGTGCCATAAACCTATAACGGTGAGTTCGAATCCCGGTTCGCCCTGTTATGTTTTTTAGGTTTGTTAGTAACATAACTGTGCTAGTAGGTTTCACAAACTTGTAAACGTCTTAGGTTTGTAATAATATATTCGGGCATTCCTCCCACATATAACCGTCAAGCATTCACTCTAGCACAACACTTATATACGAGGTGGGGCGGTCGGGTAGCCTAGTGGTTAAAGCGTTCGCTCGTCACACCGAGGACCCGTGTTCGATTCCCGACATGGGTACAATGTGTGAAGCCCATTTCTGGTGTCCCCCGCCGTGATATTGCTGGAATATTGCTAAATGCGGCGTAAAACCAAACTCACACACTGTATACGAGGTGTTGACTATTCGACATTGTTGAAGCTTGGCTCGCAAGTCACTGAGGGAACGAGTGGTTGAGTTGCATTAACGCCGATCTTTCGCCCATCCTTGAACTTGGCTTTCCGAAATTAACATTTTTGATTCACCTTTGCTAAGACATGCCTACCAAAGACAAAGCAAACGTGTGTTCTAAAACATAGAAACGTGTATGTTATTTGTCCATTTGGCACACACAAACTTTCACTGCCTTGAGTCGATGTTGTATTAAAAAAACCGACGGTATGAATTCAAGCTGCTGTTTACTCTTCGGTTTCTGCATAACATACTTTAAAGACACTAGAGTGATGAGATTCACGTTCCTATGACTTCAAGGCGATGGGGCGGCCTAGCAGTTGAATCGTACACTCGTCACGCTGAAAGACCCCGGTTCGATCATCCATGGATCCGTGAAGATCCGGGGTAGAATAGGTCTTCAGCAACCCATGCTTGCCGTAAAAAGGCGACTATGCATGTCGTAAGAGACGACAAACGGGATCGAGTGGTGAGGCTCGCTGACTTGGTTGGTGCATGTAATCGTATCCCAATTGCGTAGATAGATGCTCATGATATCAGTCACTGGATTGTCTTGTCCAGACTCGATTATTTACAGACCGCCGTCATGTAGTTGAGTGCGGCGTTAAACTGCGAACAAACAAACAAACAAACAAACAGAAAACCCTGGAAAATGGATACAACTCGAAGAAAGAGGCATCAATTATTCATGTGTGAAGCCCATGGTGTGTGGGGGGGGGGGGGGGGGGGGGGGTAGCCTTTAATGATGCAGGTCTCAGACGTTCAATATTTTGGTGAACCCACAAGAACGGGTATTGCGTTGACTAACCTGGAAACATAATCGGACCAACAATGATTCGAACCTGCGATCACACAACTCTGCACAGCGAATTGCGGCACCTTAGGCGACTGGCCCCGGTATCCCCTAAATTATGACAGAAACAGAGTGGGTGAGTGAGTGGGTTGGGTTTAACGCCACTTTTAACAGTATTCCAGTTATATCGCGGCGTGTCAGCTTAATGTGGGAGGAAAGCTCGAGGTGATGCAGGTCTCAGACGTTTAACACGTTGGTGAAACTCACAAGCAAGGGTCTCGTGTTGACAAACCTAGAAACACAATCATGACCAACACGATTCGAACCTACGATCACAGGGTTCCGGAGTGTCCAGGGGACGCAACTCTGCACAGCGAATTGCGGCACTTTATGCGACTGAGCCCCCGCATCCCCTAAATTATGACAGGAACAGAGACAACAATAGAGCGATATATGTGAAGTTGTGAGACAAATTTAATAGATAATCTTACGTAGACAAGGAGTCTTCTGTTACTTGCCGAATGGCAATTAGTGGTCGTGAAATAAATGTGAAACTTTAATCTTAAGAGTTGAGATTCCTAATTAAATTCGGCGCCTATCGCCACCCTTGTCCCCGGTGAGACTGAAATTAGATTGAACAAGGCTGTAGCCGGCATATGGCAGTTTTAATTGGATCAGTTCTGACCACTTCGGGGCACAGGTGGCCCAGGTGGCCCAGGTGCCGCGCTTCACTGTGAAGGGTTGCATCCCTTGGACACGCCAGAAACCTACGATTGTGGGTTCGAATCCCGGTTCGCCCCGATTATATTTCTAGGTTTGTCAGCACCATACCCGTGCCCTTTGGTTTCACCAAATTGAAATGCATCACTTCGGGTTTTCCTCCCACATTAATCTGGCACGCCGTGATATAACTGGAATACTGTTCAAAGCGGCATTTAACCCAACTCACTCACTCTAACCGCCGTATGTCCAGAACAACGTGGGATGTCCTAAACAGATTGCGTAGAGTCTTCAGGCACCTGTGTTTGACACCCACTAAAAGTTTGGTCATGTGACACCAGGGTTTGAACAAGAATCTTCAACCTGGGGTCATTATAACTCCTTAGCTTACTGAAGGGAGTCATTGGTCGTGAGAGGTCATTTTAACTATTAATTGATGTTAGATTTCACAATGAATTGAGTTTTGTATCTGTAAAATATTATATTGTGTTAGTTATCCTGCTGTTAGGTATTTATCTACTCTCTCTAATTAAACCGTAATGTCCATTGTTTGTTAGTATGTTTGCAGATAACGGGTGAGGATTGTGAAAGGTGGGATTGGTCAGATGGCACCCCGTGGGGTGAATCGATACTGTAGAAGGTAACTACATTAGCCAATTACAAACTTCAAACGCAACAAGGGATCGATATAACAGCCATGTTGATACTTCGCCAACAATCACAGTTAATTTTCATCAAAGCGCCTTAGATCTTCATGCCCACTAATGGACATTTTTTTGTCAGCGATGTACAGGAGCTGGGGTAGCATGAAAGATACGATAGGGATGGTATGTCAGTACATGTAAGTAATTGTCAGTATGTGTTTGAATATGTGTTATTCTTACACAAATAATTACTTTTGACGAGGTCAATGTGCGAAAACAAGGGCTAGAAGAGGCATGTGGCCTGGGGCCTCAGTCCCGTCAGACCACCCCAGGAATCGGGTCCTCGGGTCCTTGTTTTAGCATATTGACATCGTCAAGAGTAATCCTTCGTTTTGTTATGCCGAAATTCCCGTTGAAGTGTATGGAGCCTTTAAACCCCCTCTATTTCATTACAGCAAAGACATATATATATGTACGTCTCTGTTTTCAGTACCAGACGCCATCTTGTTTTCCTGCGAGTCAATATTCATCACGTGACAGGTCAATACTGATCATGTGACGATTCAATATTCGAAGTCAGTGTCAGTCACATGACTTTGGTGTCTCCATTAATATGTATTGTTTCGTCACGTGGTACGGAATAACCAATGGAATTGCAAGATTCTTAATAGACGTACAACAAATCCGTCAGTTTACGTTCGTATATGTTACTATATTAGTATATGTCAAAATATGTTAGTATATAGAGGATATTCCACATGTCGAGTGAAATACCATGTTTCTCTACTTTAGTGAAGTGGGAAAGGGGATATTTTCACGGTCCATCGCCATGAGATGAGAGAAACATGATATTTGACGAGACATATTGAATAACCTATTTATTATAAACTTTTTGTGGGACGTTTTACTAATCCTCGACCTGAAAAGTAATTCCGTGTTTGATTGACGAGTTAAATGAGAAATTTACAGATCATAACGAGGCATTTTCAAGAGAATAATAAACGTCAAGTAGCGATATTAACTCTATAAATGACCATCTGTCATTATTATATACTAATGTAAAAAGGACGTCAACAGTTTGTGCATATACGGGCCAGACACTTACGATAAAGGGAGACAATTTGTGGGGAGGTAACTCTTGTGAAAGTGTTATGTTTACTGCAATGAACATTTTTTAATCAAGTTTTTTTCCAAAATCAGAAAACTGTCTTTCACACTGAAGTATGTAATAAATGTCAGTGTATTTTACTATATGTTACAATATGTTAGTAGAGGATGTGTCTTAGCCAATGTTAGAGTAAGTCAGTATAGGTTCCTGACAATTGAAATCAAGCGGCAACGTACCGCCCACGAGACGCATCAGTTTCTATCGATCGGTGACATAGCTTCCCTGTAGTGTATAGTGTGTCAGATAAAACACACCTTTGTGTTGACAGTCGTGAGAAGGAACAACAGCTACAATGTATCATATATGATGGCGATTGTCCGGTAAAAGTTAATTATTTTGTTAAACAAAATCAAATAAATAATGCATTCTTTCCTTCCCGAAATCATGTCGACGGCGACTGAAGGTAAAACGATTACAATCCAACAATCAATGCAAATATTTCCAATCATGTATAGACTAGGCGCGATAAATCACATAAGAGACGCAGCTGTCACACTGAGAACATTTAACTCCCGTTAAATTTAACCAGAAACGAATAATACGATCTTATTGACCTGAGTCGTGTACGCCCATTCCATGACGCTTACCGCGCGCGTCTGTGATCGCTCAGCTCTTGAGCTTTCAATGTGCTGTCTAGCAACCGTCTCGTTTTCGGTGAAGTCGGGATTTGGAAACTTTGGTTTATTCTTGAAGGGTGTTTGTGGGCAGCGGTAGTTCACCGGGACCCGTTATTGTCACTGGGAGATATGATACGGTAAGTCAACGCTTGTTACATCATTCATAATGCCTTCACAGGCTGGTGCGACTGTAGCCCGCTGACGGTGCCGATCGGTTGTTGTGAGGACACGGGTTCTGTTTTGTTTTATTTGTTTGTTGTTATAACGCCGCTCTCAGCAATATTCCAGCTATATAAAGGCGGTCTATAAATAATCAAGTCTGGACCAGACAATCCAGTGATTGACATCATGAGTATGGAGCCACGACATTGGAATACGATGACATGTATCAACCAAGTCAGCGACCCTGACCACCCGATCCCGTTAGTCGCCTCTTACTACAAGCATTGTCTCCTTTTACGGCCAACATGCATTGAGTTGCCGAAGACCTATTCTACCCCGGATCTTCAAGGGTCCAAACGTGCGAGTGTGTGTGTGTTCATGCGTGCGTGCGTGTGTTTGTGCGTGCGTGCGTGCGTGCGTGCGTGTCCGTGTGCTTTTTCTAGTCAGGGGCCAATGTCCGTTATATGGTGCTCACCAAATCAGCTGTTCGTCACACGGCATCGGTCTGCTATTTTACCCGACTCCCCCTCCCCCGTCTTATACGTCTTTGCTAGACGGTGTGCAGCACGATACCTGTAGGTTTTCTTTCTTGTCCAAGAATCATGACACGATGACTATAAAATCCTGGAAGGGACATTGTCGCGTTGTCACATTGTCGCGCTCTTGTTATTACACCTATTACTAGTTTTTGTAAGGGCGACAAAAGGGCAATGTCCAAATTTCATTGTGACGAGACAAAAAACATCTAAAGTTTCATTGTGTTATATCAGAATTTCAGATGCCGTGTAGCGAGTTACATTCTGTTACAGTTATATGAACGTTTCACAATTAACCATTGTTACAATGTCACGTTCCTTTGGTCAATGATCGTCAGTCCAGACTATTCCTATGAGATACGGGTGGCCTAATCGTCTAATACCGTTAAAGTTGACACGCCGTGATATAACTGAAATACCGTTAATGCTGACATGCCGTGAAATAATGAAATACCGTTAAAGTTGACCCGCCGTGATATAACTGAAATACCGTTAATGCTGACATGCCGTGAAATAATGAAATACTGTTAAAGTTGACACGCCGTGAAATAACTGAAATACCGTTAATGCTGACATGCCGTGAAATAATGAAATACCGTTAAAGTTGACCCGCCGTGATATAACTGAAATACCGTTAATGCTGACATGCCGTGAAATAATGAAATACTGTTAAAGTTGACACGCCGTGATATAACTGAAATACCGTTAATGCTGACATGCCGTGAAATAATGGAATACTGTTAAAGTTGACACGCCGTGATATAACTGAAATACCGTTAATGCTGACATGCCGTAAAATAATGAAATACCGTTAAAGTTGACACGCCGTGATATAACTGAAATACCGTTAATGCTGACATGCCGTGAAATAATGAAATACTGTTAAAGTTGACACGCCGTGATATAACTGAAATACCGTTAATGCTGACATGCCGTGAAATAATGAAATACCGTTAAAGTTGACCAGCCGTGATATAACTGAAATACCGTTAATGCTGACATGCCGTGAAATAATGAAATACTGTTAAAGTTGACACGCCGTGAAATAACTGAAATACCGTTAATGCTGACATGCCGTGAAATAATGAAATACCGTTAAAGTTGACCCGCCGTGATATAACTGAAATACCGTTAATGCTGACATGCCGTGAAATAATGAAATACTGTTAAAGTTGACACGCCGTGATATAACTGAAATACCGTTAATGCTGACATGCCGTGAAATAATGGAATACTGTTAAAGTTGACACGCCGTGATATAACTGAAATACCGTTAATGCTGACATGCCGTAAAATAATGAAATACCGTTAAAGTTGACACGCCGTGATATAACTGAAATACCGTTAATGCTGACATGCCGTGAAATAATGAAATACCGTTAAAGTTGACACGCCGTGATATAACTGAAATACCGTTAATGCTGACATGCCGTGAAATAATGAAATACCGTTAAAGTTGACACGCCGTGATATAACTGAAATACCGTTAATGCTGACATGCCGTGAAATAATGGAATACCGTTAAAGTTGACACGCCGTGATATAACTGAAATACCGTTAATGCTGACATGCCGTGAAATAATGAAATACCGTTAAAGTTGACACGCCGTGATATAACTGAAATACCGTTAATGCTGACATGCCGTGAAATAATGAAATACTGTTAAAGTTGACACGCCGTGATATAACTGAAATACCGTTAATGCTGACATGCCGTGAAATAATGAAATACTGTTAAAGTTGACACGCCGTGATATAACTGAAATACCGTTAATGCTGACATGCCGTGAAATAATGAAATACCGTTAAAGTTGACACGCCGTGATATAACTGAAATACCGTTAATGCTGACATGCCGTGAAATAATGGAATACCGTTAAAGTTGACACGCCGTGATATAACTGAAATACCGTTAATGCTGACATGCCGTGAAATAATGAAATACCGTTAAAGTTGACACGCCGTGATATAACTGAAATACCGTTAATGCTGACATGCCGTGAAATAATGAAATACTGTTAAAGTTGACACGCCGTGATATAACTGAAATACCACTCTGTGTGTGTGTGTGTATATGTGTGTGTGCATATTAAGTGTGAGGTTGCTCTCTGCAAAATTCAAAATAGCCGGTTCCAGGTTAGGATATATGCCACGTTTTACTGGCACTGTTTAGTGGCGTGACTAGAGATTGAGTCTAACTTGAATCCAGTCATCGATCTTGTTGTACATAATAGATGGGGGAGAGAACGTTGCCTCAAGATCAACACACCCAGTGACCGTCTCGCCCTCCTCGTAAGAGGCGACAGACGCGATCGGGTGGTCAGACTCACTGACTTGGTTCATGCATGTCATCGTATCCCAATTGCGTGGATCAAGGATCATGATGTCAATCACTGGGTTGTCTGGTCCAGACTCGATTATTTACAGACCGCCGTCATATAGCTGGAATATTGCTGAGTGCGGCGTTAAACAACAAACAAACAAACAATCTTTATTTGTTGGAGAAACTTTGATATGGTCAAATCTTGATCCTAAGCAGACTTTGAGCAGTATAAAATAAATGATTGGGTACGTGTTTATGGTCATTGGTCCCCATTTCACATTCGCTGTCTCAGCGCTACTTTGCTGGTGCAGCTGTAAAACGTCAACGCCAGACAATAACCAGCCTCGACTATCCGCCGAGACAGAACCGTAGGGCGCAAATGGCAAAAAGCGGTGAACGTTATATGAATCGATCACTGACAGTCAGTTACACCAGGTATCGGCGAAAAGGTTAAGCATGTCCTCTCGTACCGAGGTCTTTTACCGTAAGAAGGTAATGCGAAAAGAATTGAAATATGTATAGGTTATCACGCGAGTGTGGTTGGGGTTGGTAAATATCCTACATTAGGAATAAACATTGTATTTAGCGAACCTTGGCGAGCTAAGTAGAGAGAGAGAGAGAGAGAGAGAGAGAGAGAGAGAGAGAGAGAGAGAGAGGGAGAGAGAGTGAGAGAGAGAGAGAGAGAGAGAGAGAGGCGTTGACGTCTCGTTCTTCGCTGACGAAGGTTGTTACCGATATAGGGCAGATTCGTTTGCTGAACAGCAGGTGTCCTTACTGGTACGATTAAATGTCAGTGTTGGTATCCATGGCTACATGGTACTATTTAGTGTAATTGCTCCATGCATATATATACACACCACAATAGCTGCACGTTTTGCTACGTACACACACGGCGACTCGTCTCATTAAATACACTATTCAGGCTTCTGTTTAAATTATAAAAAGCAATATGACTGCGGGCGGATTTGGTTTCTTTTCTATTTTGTTTTCTTGTCAACAATTTGGGTTTTCTTTTTATGAGTTATTTCATCGTCGTATGCGTCAAAACCATCATGTGTTTTAGCATAGATCAATTTGTGTCCAAGTCATCTGACATGTCACAGTTTGCTACACAGAGCTGAGTCCACATCACACATCAACATGACACACCGTGATATGACTGGAATACTCCAACATCAACATGACACACCGTGATATAACTGGAATACTCCCACAACCAGCTGACACGCCGTGATATAAGTGAAATACTGCCACATCAAGCTGACACACCGTGATATAACTGGAATACTCCCACATCAAGCTGACACACCGTGATATGACTGGAATACTCGCACATCAAGCTGACACACCGTGATATGACTGGAATACTCCCACATCAAGCCGACACACCGTGATATGACTGGAATACTTCCACATCAGGCTGACACACCGTGATATAACTGAAATACTGACACATCAACATGGCACACTATGATAAAACTGGAATGCTTCCACATCAACATGACACACCGTGATATGACTGGAATACTCCAATATCAAGCCGACACACCGTGATATAACTGAAATACTGCCAAATCAAGCTGATACACCGTGATAATACTAAAATATTCCCACATCAAACTGACACACTGTGACGCAACTGGAATACTTCCACATCAAGCCGACACACCGTGATATAACTGAAATACTGACACATCAACATGGCACACTATGATAAAACTGGAATGCTTCCACATCAACATGACACACCGTGATATGACTGGAATACTCCAATATCAAGCCGACACACCGTGATATAACTGAAATACTGCCAAATCAAGCTGATACACCGTGATATAACTGGAATACTCCCACATCAAGCTGACACTCTGTGATATAACTGGAATACTCCCACATCAAGCTGACACACCGTGATATAACTGGAATACTTCCACATCAAGTGAGTGAGTGAGTTTGGTTTTACGCCGCTTTTAGCAATATTCCAGCAATATCACGGCGGGGGACACCAGAAATGGGCTTCACACATTGTACCCATGTCGGGGATCGAACCCGGGTCTTCGGCGTGACGAGCGAACGCTTTAACCACTAGGCTACCCGACCGCCCCTCCACATCAAGCCGACACACAGTGATATGACTGGAATACTCCCACATCAAGCCGACACACCGTGATATAACTGAAATACTGACACATCAACATGGCACACCGTGATATAACTGGAATACTCCGATATCAAGCCGACACACCGTAATATAACTGGAATATTCGCACATCAAGCCGATACATCGTGATATAACTGGAATACTCCCATATCAAGCTGACACACCGTGATATAACTGGAATACTCCCACATCAAGCTGACACACCGTGATATAATAATTGGAATACTCCCACATCAAGCTGACACACCGGGATATGATAATTGGAATACTCCCACATCAAGCTGACACACCGTGATATAATAATTGGAATACTCCCACATCAAGCTGACACACCGGGATATAATAATTGGAATACTCCCTGGAATACTGTTGAAAGCGGTATGGAACTCATCTCACTCACTCACTCTTGTCTGTGGGGTTTACTTTTGTAAGTACTGGGTGTGTAATTTACATCACCACCACTGCCACTACTTCTACTACCACCGCCGCTACTACTACTACTACTACTACTACTACTACTACTACTACTGCCATTACTCTTACAACTGTTACTACCCCTACTACTCCAACTACTCCTGCTACTACTCCAACTACTCCTGCTACTGATACTACTACTACTACTACTACTACTGCTGCTGCCACTGCTTCCATTACTACAACTACTACTCTGCTACTACTACTGTTATTTATGCAACTGTTGCTACGACTACTCCTACAATTCCTACTACTGCTGTTACTACGTCTACAACTACTACTACTATTGCTACTACTACTACTACTACTACTACTACTACTGCTGCTACTTCAACTGCCACTACTAATCTTACTACTGCTACTACATCTACTTCGTTAATCCTTGAAATTGATAATTCTGCAGATTTTCTAATGGCACTGTCCTGTTTGCCGAGGTTCGACTCTGAGTAGGTCAGCTCGCTTTGTGAATACTTGCCACACAACTCCCGTAAATAACTGGGCATCATGACAATGTATTCTGGTCATCAAGCAGCGCTGGGAGGAGGCGTTATAAATTTAAAAAAAAGACCTATTGCCACACTGGCTGCTGCAATCAACATTCATGGCACGGCACTGAACACGCCATATATAACATATACCGCGAACCCAGCCCACATTATTTATATATTATGGACATTAAAACTCATATTATGAATAAATGTTTCATATTTTTTAATTTTTAACTCCTAAAAACGTCGTGCCTGTGATTGCCACAGGCTGATACAGGGCCATACCACAGACTCACAGACGATATCAGACGATATTGACCTATTGGGGATTCCAGGTTAGAATAAATCTCCTCATTATGTTTCTAGGTTTGTCAGCACCATAGCCGTGCTCGCGGGTTTTATCGAAGTGGTAAACGTCTGAGACCTGCATAATTTCGGGCTTTCCTCCCCATGTTAAGCTGACACGCCGTGATATAACTGGAATACTGTTCAAAGCGGCGTTAAACCCAACTCACTCACTCACAAAAGCGATCTGGGTACAGATTCGATCATTTAAAGTGAGTGAGTGAGTGAGTATGGTTTTACGCCGCTTTTGGCAATATTCCAGCATAATCACGGCGGGGGGACACTACAAATGGTCTTTACACATTGTACCCATGTGGGGAATCGAACCCGGGTCTTCGGCGTGATGAGCGAACGCTTTTACCACCAGACTACCCCACCGCCCCCGATCATGTAAAGACATCTATCCCTTGACTGGAATATGGCAGCGTTAGACATACAACACTCACATCACGTAATTGGTATCTAGCTCGAAATTGTTTGGATAAGGAACTAACATAGGCAATGGAATGGGAATGTGGTCAGTTTTGAGGTTGAAAGGGGAAAGCCAGGGACGTTCAGCACAGTTATAAAAGTTACATACAAAGAATATTTGACAAATCTATTTTCTGAAATATTTATGCTACCTACCTACCTACCTACCTACCTACCTACCTACATACATAGGTATTCGGTGTAGAATAGGTGGTCAGGCTCGCTGACTTGATGCATGTCATCGTATCCCAATTGCATGGAACGATGCTTATGATGTCAATCACTGGATTGTCTGGTCCATTCTCGTTTATTTACAGACTACCGTCATACAGCTGGAATATTGCTGAGTGTGGCGTTAAACAACAAACAAACAAACACTAACAGCTTTCTAACCATATCACCATCAAGCGTCTGGGTCAGGAGGTGCCAGACATACCGTCAATATGGCAGTTATAATTCAGGGAGTGTCCTGATCCAGCACGTGCCCAGCGTGGCTTCCAAAACGTCAGCTGCAATACGCGATGACAAGTCGACGCCATGGCAACAGTGACATACAGTTTGACATCCCCATGGGAGTTGTCATGTGATAGTTTCACTTTGATACGTTGTCCTGTAAACTGGAACTTCTCCTTAACGAAGGAAGCTCATTCTCGAGGGATTCAGGTATGTCCTCAGTAGTGTGTGCTTGTTGTCCATGACGACTAAAATAGTGATCAGAGATCGGGGATGTGAGTTGATTGATTGTGACTGTACTGTAATAGTGCACACATATAGGTGAGCTATATACTCTAATAGTGCCACATGTATGTGTGATATATACCGTAATAGTACCCACATATAAGCAAGATATATACTGTAATAGTGCCACATGTAGGTGTGATATATAATGTAATAGTACCCACATGTAGGTGAGCTTTATACTCTAATAGTGCCACAAGTAGGTGTGATATAAAGTGTAATAGTGGCACATGTAGGTGTGATATATAATGTAATAGTACCCACATATAGGTGAGCTATATACTCTAATAGTGCCACAAGTAGGTGTGATATATACCGTAATAGTACCCACATATAAGCGAGATATATACTGTAATAGTGCCACATGTAGGTGTGATATATAATGTAATAGTACCCACATGTAGGTGAGCTTTATACTCTAATAGTGCCACAAGTAGGTGTGATATAAAGTGTAATAGTGGCACATGTAGGTGTGATATATAATGTAATAGTACCCACATATAGGTGAGCTATATACTCTAATAGTGCCACAAGTAGGTGTGATATATACTGTAATAGTGCCACATGTAGGTGTGATATATAATGTAATAGTACCCACATGTAGGTGAGCTTTATACTCTAATAGTGCCACAAGTAGGTGTGATATATTCCGTAATAGTACCCACATATAAGCGAGATATATACTGTAATAGTGCCACATGTAGGTGTGATATATAATGTAATAGTACCCACATGTAGGTGAGCTTTATACTCTAATAGTGCCACAAGTAGGTGTGATATAAAGTGTAATAGTGCCACATGTAGGTGTGATATATACTGTTATAGTGGCACAGGTAGGTGTGATATACACTGTAATAGTGCCACATGTAGGTGTGATATATGCTTTAATAGTACCCACATGTTGGTGAGCTGTATACTCTAATAGTGCCACATGTAGTCGAGCTGTATACTCTAATAGTGCCTCATGTAGGTGTGATATATACTCTAATAGTGCCTCACGTAGGTGTGATAATACTGTAATAGTGCCACGTGTAGGTGTGATTTATACTCTAATAGTGCCACATGTAGCTGTAATATATACTGTAATAGTGCCACACATAGGTGTGATATATACTTTTATAGTGCCACAGGTAGGTATGTTAATACTGTAATATTGCCATATGTAGGTGTTATATATACTGTAATATTGCCACATGTAGGTGTCATATATACTGCAATAGTGCCCACATATAGGCGAGCTATATACTCTTATAGTGGCACATGTAAGTGTGATATTTACTGAAATAGTGCCACATGTAGGTGTGATATATACTGTAATAGTGCCACATGTAGGTGTCATATATACTGCAATAGACCCCACGTGTAGGCGAGATATATATTGTAAAAGTGACGACATGTATGTGTGATGTAGAGTGCAACAGTACCCACCTCCCTCCCACTTGTCACTTGTCACACTCCTCTCACCCACTTCTCACCTGTCACCCCCTCTCACCCACTTCTCACCTGTTCCCCTTCTCCCTCTTGTCAAGTACACCCCCATCTCTCCCACTTCTCACCTGTCACCCCCTTTCTGCCACTTCTCACCTGTGTACTCCTCTCTGCCACTTCTCACCTGTCACTTCTCCCTCACTCTCACTTCTCACCTGTCACTTCTCCCTCTCTCCCACTTCTCACCTGTCACCCCCTATCTCCAACTTCTCACCTGTCACTTCTCCCTCTCTCCCACTTCTCACCTGTCACCCCCTATCTCCAACTTCTCACCTGTCACCCCATCTCTCTGCCACTTCTCACCTGTCACCCCTCTCTCCCAATTCTCACCTGTCACTTCCCCTTCTCTCCCAATTCTCACCTGTCACCCCCTCTCTCTCAATTCTCACCTTTCACTTCCCCCTCTCTCCCAATTCTCACCTGTCACGCCCTCTCTGCCACTTCTCACCTGTCACTTCCCCCTCTCTCCCACTTCTCACCTTTCATCCCCTCTCTCCCACTTCTCACCTTTCACCCCTCTCTCCCACTTTTCACCTTTCTCCCCCTCTCTCCAACTTCTCACCTGTCACCCCATCTCTCTGCCACTTCTCACCTGTCACCCCTCTCTCCCAATTCTCACCTGTCACTTCCCCTTCTCTCCCAATTCTCACCTGTCACCCCCTCTCTCCAACTTCTCACCTGTCACCCCATCTCTCTGCCACTTCTCACCTTTCACCCCTCTCTCCCACTTCTCACCTTTCTCCCCCTCTCTCCCACTTCTCACCTTTCATCCCCTCTCTCCCACTTCTCACCTTTCACCCCCTCTCTCCCACTTCTCACCTGTCACCCCATCTCTCCCACTTCTCACCTGTCACCCCTCTCTCCCACTTCTCACCTTTCACCCCCTCTCTCCCACTTCTCACCTGTCACCCCCTCTCTCCCACTTCTCACCTGTCACCCCTCTCTCCCACTTCTCACCTTTCACCCCCTCTCTCCCACTTCTCACCTTTCACCCCCTCTCTCCCACTTCTCATCTTTCACCCCTCTCTCCCAATTCTCACCTGTCACTTCTCACCTGTCACCCCCTCTCTCCCACTTCTCACCTTTCACCAACTCTCTCCCACTTCTCATCTTTCACGAGATAACGAGATTTGTACACACTGCGGCATATGCAGTGATATGTATGAATTAATAATTTTGAAATGTGTTATTTGTTCTAAGGTGGGATGACTTACCCCACGTACTGTTATGGTTATTGTTATTATTTAACTGGCATTATCACGTTTGTTTCAGGTCAATATCGCCACGACCCATGACGAAATTACATATCTCCAATATCACCATCACGTCGCGATACATCGACCCACGTTTATCGGACTGAGACCATGTCTAACCTCCTTCTGGAATGCGGTTCTGTCGACGCCGGAGAAAGGTGGCACTGCTTCTTGGTCTCGTGGCTTCCGGGATTCTCGTGCTGCTTCACAGTCACAAGGTCGATGACGTCATGATTACGAGGGACGTCACACACGAAACAAAGAAGACAGGGAGGATTTTACCCAGGCGTGAGACTGGACAATTAGTTCAAGACACTTTAAGAAAGAGAAGAGACGGCATCACACGTTCATTTACACCATCAACGCTGAGACAAATCCCCAAATCTGAAGTCACTAATAATACCAGTGTCGACCCCGGCACGTCCTTCCCAAAACACTTTCTCAATGCTTCTTTTCTCAGCCAAAACCTGACTAAGAACACTTCTGAAATATTCAAGAAAGCACACACAATGACAATTCATGGCGGCGGTCGCCTTGGTAACGCAATGTTTCAATATGCGTCCCTTGTTGGCGTGTGTAGTTTCCATGGTTACACAGCAACACTTGCAAGCTCTCACTTTCTGAGAAACATATTCAAACTTAACGCACCAGCAAACAAGTATTCCAGAACTCAAACAAAGGTCATGAGGGAAAAAGATCCTGGAATCTTTGACCCCAGTGTACAAAGTCTGTCTCACAATGCCAACTGGACGTTAATCGGTTATTATCAGTCATGGAAATATTTCGGAAATATCTCGGAAACAATAAGACAGGAGTTCAAATTCCGAGATGACGTCATCAAAGACATGCTGAAGGGGGCTCCTGTTCTGGCAAACTGGACGCGAATAACAATCGGAGTCCATGTCCGGCAAGGCGACATGGCGTCCCAATATGAACTAAGTCGTGGCTATAATATTGCTGACATCGGATTTCTGAACAGGTCAATGAACTACTTCCGGAAGAAGTATGAGAACCCTTTGTTCATAGTGTGCTCTGACAGTATAACGTGGTGCAAGGACAACCTTAAGTCGGACGATACCATTTTCATGAAGGGTAAACCAGAGGTGGACTTGGCTACTTTGTCTCACTGCGATCACAATATTGTTACATCCGGGTCGTTTGGGTGGTGGGGGGCGTGGTTGGCAGGAGGTGATGTTGTATATTTCAAACATTTCCCGCGGGAAAAGACGTGGCTGGGCCGACAGTACAAAGCAGAGGATTACTACCCCCCACAATGGCTAGGCATGGAGTGACAGGATGTGTCAATTGTTGAATCTTAACTTTTATTATCAATACGTTATTTGTATGTCATTTGCGATCTCACATGATAGGCAACCAGTATTTCTTCACATTCTTTATCCTCAATATCCATACACACATGGGGGCACGGGTTGCCCAGTCGTCTAAGGCGCCGCGATTCGCTGTGCACCGTTGCACGCCACAAACCTATGATTGTGGGTTCGAATCCCGGTTCGCCCCGATTATGTTTCTATATTTTCAGGACCATACCCGTGCTCGTGGGTTTCACCAAAGTGGTAAACGTCTGAGACCTGCATCACTTCGGGCTTTCCTCCCACATTAAGCCTGCACGCCGTGATGTAACTGGATTAACGGCGTTAAACCCAATTCACTCACTCACCATGCACACATGTACGTCACAAAATTACATCATCCAATTATAACGGACGAGGTATGACAAGCGTTTCTTCGACCAACTTGAAATGTCAAATAATCATATAGCTGTCAGTGATATAAGTCATTTTGCGTGTGACATAGTGCCAACATACAGACATATCATTTCACAGGGGATGTAATAACCAAACCCGTATCACAACCCCTGCCGTGCTGATATAGCTTCTCAATGCATTTCGAATGGGCGATCGACATCAGCCTCATTCGTCACCACTCGGCCCTTTCCGTCACCACTCGCCCCTTTCCGTAACCTGCAAGAAGACTCGTCCCCCTATCGAAGAATGTTGTGTGCGAAAAAACGAAAAACCAATCAGAATGCGCGTATGATTTCAAGTTCTTCGTCAAAGAATCCCTCAGAAATAATTTTTGATTTTACACGTCTTGCATTTAAAATTATACCCAAGACACAGTTATATGTGTTCAGTCATACTGTATAATTCCGCATGTCTAGATGGGCTTTAAATTGCATCTGAAATATAAATAATATATGGGGAAATATATGTGATCCATAACGCAACGAGCTGACAATTGTTTTATGTATGCCCGTTTGCGCTAAGACGGAACCCGGTCGCACAAATGGCCATGAGAGGGGCACGAGTCGCTATTCGGCTTGTCCCGGAATAACACGAGTTGCTCACGAATGCATCAGCCCAGGTGGTAAGAAATTAGAGTTACGTCCCTTAGTGCGTCGTCTGCTCAGCTAGCTTTCCCGTGACAATGACTTTAAAACAAGCTGAAATGTTTTGCATTTACTTACACATAGATACAGTTTATGGTATATGATAAAAAGATTATTATATCGCTGTTTTCATACCATATCAACCAGTCTCCCAAAATGACTCTAAATCAGCTCGATCAGACCATATCCGTGACAACCCAAGCCACACTATCCAGTGGGACAAAGTCAAAGCCCTCATCTACTATAAACAGAGCAGCCAAGGATAAAAATGAAATCATATCAATATAAGAAAATAGAAATCATATCAATACAAAAACAGAAATTATGTGAACACCAAACTCACAATAGATATGTGTACCCTACTCACACACAGGAGTCCCAAAGAGGGACAGGTCAGCCGAAATTGCCTCGGCAGAAGGCGACCTCTTAAACACTTAATGCAACAACAACAACTACTCTGTTCATCACTTGCTTGATAACGCTGTTAAACCCTGCACCGAAACATCGCTCCTAATTGTGATAAAGACGTGGTTCATCCATATATCTTATCCTTACTTAGTACTCCAACTTCTAAATGCCTCTAAAAGAAGTTACAGCATTATCACAAGCTGGTTTTAGTAGAAAATACTCAAGATCATATCTTCACAATATATGCAATAATTCAGACATGACTATAACACCGTAAACATGGCGCTACACTATTATTACCCCGGTCAATGGATCAGTGAGCACTCGATTTTCAATACCGAAATTAGATGTTTGATATACTAGTTTAATATTCTTGGAGGTGAAGACCAGAAGACCTTGGCGGTCCCCTAAATTTTCTTTGAATAGACACAGACTTTTTTCCACAACCCCCTACTGACGAGCTCCAGGCAAGGTAACAACAAGTACTATTTTTTTTTTTTGTGGTTTTGTTGCTTAACGACGCATTCAACAAAAAAACTAGCAATATCTTGGCGGTCTCTGCACCAGTCAGTATCAGTTTCAACGTCTGTAGGTGTGACGCGGCCGGGGATGGAACCACCAACCCTCAGCTCTCCGGGGAGACGCTCTGTCCACTAGACCGTGGAAGCCCTGCTACGATGATGTTGATGCCGACCCATGGCCCCTCTGCAAGTGTGCTCCCCATGCCATCTTGCCATAGGACATCTTCCATTGAGATAAACCATTCCAACATGTAAGGCTCTTCTTGCTTATCTTGATTTAGCAGTAGTTGAACTATACTCGAGAACTAATGAAACGCAACTACGGTCATGCATTATCAGTTATTGTTATTAACATTTCTGTATGTAAACCTCAGGTTGGCAAACTTAGAATTGATCATCATCTTTAAAAGAGTTTAAATGGTACAAACTGCATTATTTGGCTCCATTATGTACATGGCGTGTGGCGGCGTTAAACAACGTCCACTTCGGACACGAAGTAGTGAGTGAGTATGATTTTACTTTAAGCCATTTTCTAATATTTAGTTCAAAATCTTCAAAATCTTTATTCAGTACAGTACAGGCCACAGGCCCTTTGTACAAAATGTATGGCATATTTATGGCAACAATCACAATGATAAAATACGTGTTCTTAGTTCTTTACTGTGATACAGATATTTAGCGATATTAAAAATCAGCTTTGTGTTGGTTGTAGATAAACGAATGTTAAACTTATGGACATTTGGGTGTAAATAATATTTTGAAGGAATATAGAGATGGCGTAGGTGAGTGTATGCAGGGCACACTAACAGGAAATGAAACTCGTTTTCTATTAAGCCAACTTGACATAGTTTGCAAAATCTTTTTTCGCGAGGGATATTAAGTTTTCTACCAGTTTCTATTTCCAGCCAGTGTGCGCTGCATCTAAACCTTGACATACATGACCGGAATTTACTCACGGTTACACAATACAAATATTCTTCACACAAATATTCAAATATTGTCACCACGGGGGACAGCAGGAATGGGATTCACAGTATCGATGGGTATCGACGTTGGGAAACGAACACTGGTCTTCGGAGTGACGAGTGAACACCTTAACCACTAGGTATCCCCATAGTCTTTGGGAAGAGTGCATGACGTTACAAGTCTGTTTGGGGAGTTTCAGTGACGCCCCCGCCGACCATTACGCCAGCGTCCTCTCCGTGGTGATGTCGCCTGCAGGATAGATGTGCTCCCCATGCACAATCCTGACAATCCTAGAAACCGCGTCAAACCGGGATTCGAACCCACGATCTGAGGTTTCTGGCGTGCCCAAGGGACGCAACTCTGGACACCGAGTCGCGGCGCCTTAGATGACTGGGCCACCCGTGCCCTCCAAAGTCGTTTGAATGTAAACTGCAACAACAACAACAACAAAAACAAACATGTTTTCAAATATGACCGGTTTATTTTTTTAAATTATTATTTAACCTAGTTAAAACTCGTGTCATAGACGTCTTCTTAATCACCACAATTAGATGTGCAGAGTTGCGTCTCTTAGTCGTTCCAGAATCTGATGCTCGTTGACTTTAATCCCGGGTCGTCCTGTTCATATTTATATAAGTTTGTCCGTATCCATCCCAGTGGACTGCCTCTCACTCACTCATTAATGGCACAGATTTGGCAAATCCATATCTCGTGAGTTTTCTCAGATCCCTTCAATCAACATCCGAGAAGATACCTTTGCGAAACAACCCAAATTCGTAAAGAAAAGCCAAATTTGGCTGGGATCCCACATGCAACATGTCAGCTTCATAGACCTTTATTCAGAGGAGATATCGAAAATGGAAAACTGAACAATTGACAAACGAGTGGCAATATGCTCACTTGACTATCTTATCTCAGATTGATAAGCTGATTGGGGCTGAAACAGTATCTCTTTATCATACATTTCATTTTTTCTTATATTATATATATAAAGTGCATTGGACATCTAATCCGTTAAAATACAGATGTATGTTTCCACATTTTAGTTCACCTAAGACAAGACTCAGGTAAGGGATTAGGTTCATACTTGTTCTCGGTATTCCATCGACTGTTCTTAACTGAGGGTGTATATGTGTTGTCAACATTCTTCCCATGTGGTTGTGAAGAGAATCCGATTTTATGTGTCCATGTACAGAAGTGATATCAGAGGTTTTAGAGAAGGTGTTAAAATGATAGCTACCAACTTGGCCACCTAACTTGGACCGTGGAGATTTAAATAATGATTACAATCCAATCCAATCTTGGCAATGTTAGACAAGTCCATGAACAGTGTGGGGGATGCGATCATTCTGCCATTGCGTTTATGTACGCGTTTATATCTGAAGGGAACAACTCAGTACCCTCTCGTTGTTGCGAGAGTATGCTGTTTGACAAATCACTAAATGTAAAGCCGTTGGGGTGATCACAGTAAAATTCTGTCTGATGCAATTCCCTATTTTAACCTGTTCCATACGTTCCTGTGCTTTGTTGGAGGTGAACACTTGCTTTTCCATATGTTTGTGAGAGTGCCACCGATGGGACAGGATACGCACACCTTTTCGCGAACTCTTGGTATCATCACCAGTTGATGGTGATTCATGCATGCTAATCATATGGTGGGAATTGTACACTCGACTCTGCTTTCGGCAGAAAATTCTACTGAAAGTGTAAAGAGTTTTGCTGCTTTTATTTTGTGAAGGATTGTTGTCATGAATTGTGAATACTGAAGGCGCAACCATGCAGGGTTTTAAAGTAGTATAAATCAATTGCCCATTTGCCTGTGGCACTTAAGTCCATCTTATGTGAAGCATTTGGTATCAACTACTGTTTTGGTGACTTGATTGTTCTTTGGGATTTTTTAATACTGGTTCGCAATTCGTACAACTACTCGTAACCAAAGTGATGGCATGAATCCTGTGGGAAAATCATGCTGGAAGTCCCCATGATCCCCAATAAGGTTGTTTACCTTTGTCAGCTAGTGGTATATTTTTTATCTGGATTGCTTTAACGTAAAAGGTGATGTTCTCTTACTTCTTTCCTATCCTTTGCTGACAGTTATTTAATAAATATTTAACTTCTTCTCATTGCGACAGGGCTGCAATGTTATGTTTTTAAAACACTGTGATACAACAGGAATACATTTCAAAGAGGCGCTAAAACTCACTCACTCTTTATATTGAATGCGAATATTTCATCATTGTGTTTCTCACTTTAATCAATGAATTACATCCGATTGCATAACAGAGTCCATGTTGCAGATTATCAGAAATAAACACCATTGCTATGAGGTGTAGAAGGTGGTTGTTTGTTTGTCTTTGGATCACAGTCCAGCTTGTTGCTGCTGAAGAAGATGAAGTACGAGAGTTGATTATACAGCCGTTTGGCTTTCTGATGTGTAATCAACTGTGCCTTCAGATCATGGGGTGCTCCCACTACAGGTTTGCAAGGTCAAAACTCGTCTGTTGGATCCTGATGTCCAGCTTGGACAGCTGCCATCCTGGCGAAATGTGTTGTTTTGTCATCAACAGAACGGTAAGGACTGACTTCCTTCGCAACAATAGCATGGAGAAGGAGGAAATTTGATTTATACTTAGTCTTACCACTCTGATTTACTCCAAAGCAAAAAACTATAATGTAACATTTTTTTCTCAATTAAGTAATTAACCTTCGTAAAACGGTATTTATTTTGTTGCTATTATACGCATTTTAAAATAAGGAAATCGTGTTATTATTAGTGACTATTATTATTATCATCATCGTTTTTGTGGTATCATGATTGCACATTTCGTTAACACTTGGTGTCATCGTTGATTTTTCAGTAATCCATACATATAATTTTTACCGCTATTTTTCATTTTATGGCCGAATCTGTTTTGTCGGATAATCGAGATTGGTTATTCTCTGGTGTTGAACTTGTCTATTTACATCATATCTCTACGAAAAAAGTGTATTTTGTAATAGGTTATTATCAGTGATTCTTTTCATTTTAATTAGTTGTTGTACAATCCTCACGCCATATCTGATTTAACAAATTATGAACTTGGTGCAGCAATATATCTTACTCGCAGTTCATCGTGATCATTGAAATCCATGATCATTTTCCACAATAGAATAAGGAGAAAATCACATTTGGGAGCTGTTCGGGGAATGAGAGGGTAATTTACAGCCGAAAAAAACAACTCAAATGTGTCCAGTGGAACAGAAAAGGTATGTTGTACAACAAAATGTAATAGTAGTATACCACTCAAAGTTTGATAATGTTTTGGTCATGTTTTGGTGATATCAAATAATCATCCAGCAAATAAAGTTTGAAATATCCCTGTACATAATGATTGGGTAACCCCTATAGGACCTCAAGTTCATGATGAACGAACATAGGCACGCAGTCCCGGGCAAGAGTATCGTGACAGAATCGTTGCACATCATTATCAGAAAGCACAACAACATTTGCAACTGAGGATCGCAAAAACTTACTGTATTAATGCTCTGCTCAGCGTCAAGGACGTGTTTTGACGACCGAAGAATTAGGCAGATGCTTAGGCATGCTTGAAACTGGGTCAATACAACGTTACGTTGAAAACGTCTTTGGTGTCAGCAAGAGTGTGATCAGCAGGGGTTGAATCAGCTACCCAGAGACATAAAGGTGGTCGACAGCGTTTCACGACAGAGCGGGAAGACAGGTTTCTCCTGATTTAATGGTTTAACTATTTGTGAAGTATTTCAATAAGGTCATGGTAACACTGAAACGTTATCAGGTCAATTTTAGGATTCAAACGCTCATACTTTGATTTTGTCTACACCTAAGTGAAGCCACCCTGCACAGCGATTTGAGACCAGTCTGGAAATACAACCCTGGAAATACTAAGCCAAGTTATAAATGCAGTTTAAATGGAGTCCTCACTAAGACACTGTAATTATAAGTACGTTTTCACAAAATTCATTCATGACTTCATGTACTGACATTTGACTTTGTCACAGATTCACAACAAGCAAGTCCACGGCTGCTACTGGTCCCATTCTACACGGTCCAACTTAGTAACAGGAAAGAAATGGTGGCATATATTCCTAAACTGAAGAAGATGTTAGTAGATATGAATGTGCCGGGAGTACTGAATTCCTATTCGTTGGATGGTTATGATTATGCGACTCTCAAGACGGGTCTTCAATCCGATTTTTTAGCTGTAGATGACATGAACGAACTTATATTTGTGCGTACACGACAACCCAGCCTTGCTCTATTGAGAAGGACAACAAGAGGCCAAAAAGGAAAGACATATACAGTGTTGAAAGGGAAGTATATCTATGCTATTACCGTCAGTCCCAGCAATTCCTTTCCTCCCCCCGACTGTACTCCTGTTCATACAATGGAACTAATGTACATATGTTTTTAAAGGTGTCTGATCCCAGCAGTTTTATATTTGCCGATGATCGACAAATGTTTTATTTCAACAAGCGGAATATCTTAATGGAAGCATCTGTTGTTGATAAAAGAAAGAGAGCTGTGAAATCTCTTCAACATATTCCTTTAACAATGACTCTTTATAGGAATCAACTTTACATTCATTTCTCTAGGACCACTGTTGTTGGGGTGGTGGATCTTAACGCCAGAAAATATAGCACTTTTCAAGAAGTGTTCCACAATGTTCACATTTCCCCAAATATAGGAATTTGTGTTGTTTAGTAAACCCTATTAATAAAAAACAGGACGAAACGGCATTCAAATCAACGAGCATCAGTTTCTGGAACGCAAGAACGCAACTTTGCACATCCAGTTGCGGTGTTTTAGAAGACTGTGACCTCCGTGATCCTGTTTCTGACACGAACTTTTACTTGGTTTAATAATAAAAAAATCAAATAAACCGGTCATCTTGGAAAATATGTTGTTGTCGTTGTTGCAGTTTATATGTAAACGACTTTGAACCTATGTGCACCACACCCTTTGAGAAATAGAACAGGTCTTCAGTGACTCCAAATGATGCTGACAGTCTTACCGCCTTGGTGAAAGCCGACGTTTGGGGCATGACGCTGACATACCTAGAATCATTATCAGGATGAACCTGAAATTCTAACTCCCAGTTAATGATCCTGATAAACTAATGGAAGGAACTCTGTATATCGATTTAAGGCGCCCTAGGAGATTATATTCATCTGTGTTCTCAAAAATGATCAGTGTCAATGTCAGTGAGAATCTTGACAGAATGGGAGATGTTGCGAAATCAGTCAGAGATTACCCTTTACTGACCTTGACCATCTGATTTATTAAAGATCACTTATTTTTCGCTGCTATTCCAACACATACCATTGATATCCTACAGTGACGAATAATACTGAGAAAACTTTTTGGATTCCGCTGTTTATTGAGTATTCTATGTTCTAACTGGTTCAATTGCAATAATAGCTTAAATGTTAATGAAATTTTCGTTTAAAATATATGTATAAATAGTAAACAAAAACTATGTTTAAATTCATACTCTTAAAAAATTAACAATTAGTCTTTACATTTTACACACAAAAAGGTAACATTTCGAAACATTTAAGTTCTGTATTAGACATTCTCCGGTTACAAGCACATTTATCCTTCAACCATCATCGTCATAAACGTCGACGTATATGTCACAGTCTCCTCACCGACATCACCACTGTGGAGGAAGGTGGCATAATGGTCGTCAAACAGACTTGGGAAGGGCATGCACTCTTCCCAAAGACTATAGAGAAGTCTAGTGGTTAAGGTATTCACAAGTTTCCCAACATCGATACAATCTGTGAAGCCAATTTCCGCCGTCCCCAGAGGTTGGTTGGTTTGTTTGTTGTTTAACGCTGCACTCAGCAATATTCCAGCTATATCACGGCGGTCTGTAAATCCAGTGATTAATATCATGAGCATCGATCCACGCAATTGGGATCGAGGACATGCATCAACCAAGTCAGCGAGCCTGACCACCCAATCCCGTTAGTCGCCTCTTACGGCAAGCATGGGTTGCTGAAGACCTATTCTACCCCGGAATCTTCACGGGTCCCGTCCCCTGAGGTAATAATGTTAAAATATGGCCAACAGTAAAATCATACTCACTCACTCGTGTCGATAGGAGTGAGTGGACGTTGTTTAATGCGAACATAAGCTATAGTCGAGCTACATCAGTTGTACAAAAGGGAACCAGGGAGTGCGGCCTTAAACATCAAACAAACAAACGAAAATGTCACCTGTAACCTTATTGTTACCTTGCCTGGAGCTCGTCAGTAAGGGGATAAAACACAAACTCGCAGACTAGGAGTACACTGTGTTTATTCCAAGAATATTGAGGGACCATTGCCATGGTCTTCTGGCAGAGTCTTTGCTCAGAGAGCGGAAGTTCAAACAGCCACAAGCACATACATACATGCACACGCACAGATACACACGCACACACACACACATATACACATACACCACACACACACACACACACACACACACACACACACACACACACACACACACATACACACACACACACACACTCATCCACCACACACACATACACACACACCACACACACACACACACACCACACACACATACACACACACACACACACACGTGCATATACAGTATATCAATTATCTAGTGTCGGTATTGACGTATAATGGGTGTCTTCCACACACACCATAGACAATGTATCTGGGTGTTGATGGACCAACAGATAATAATCGTTTACAAGCTAAAAGATGTAGATGTAACAGGACTGGTTGAATTTGGTCATCAGATAATTTTAGTTATACATTTGATGTAAAATCTCCCACTTTCTGGAGGACAGACATTTCATAACTCAAGGCCTTCGTTGCACGTGATGTTAAATCGGAAATTTTTTTGAAGCTCATTGATTGGTAAACATAACACCATGATATGTATAATGATTCACAACATTTACACATTTACCATAAAATACCATCTTTCATTCAATACCACCTCGTCACGATATGGCTGCAATATTGCCGATGTGACGTTAAATATTAACTCACTCACTCAATACAACCTGACCCCCTTTCTGAAATGACAATATTTGTTTCATCGTAATTAACTGATAGTGTAACATGCTAATATGTGAGCTAGTTTTTCGTAGTCGCACAACAAATTCTGATACTTACTTGACATTATCAGCATAAGGAACAATTTTGAAAATTTGAATACCGTGTTTACCGTTAGCCATATTTCATAACACAATTCACTAAAATAAACAAAAATGAGAACAATATTGGTCTCAAGATACATCCTTGTCGTAAGCAAAATGGACAGCAAAAAATCGTGTGTATCGTCACCACATCGTACACATAACTTGACATTCGAATACATAGGTTTTAATATAGAGTAGATTTCCCCCTGTAGACTGATAGTTTTTAAACAGTGGAATAGTTTACAACGATCATTTTTTTTCAAAATCCACAAAGGCTACATTCACTTTGTGTTTTCAGTGTGATAGACAAAAAACATCTCTTATGATAAATTTAGAACAAGACCAGCTGAGCTGGAATATACCACTATCAAATATCCCATTGAAGAAACTGCATCATCTCAAATTTGTAACACCATTTCAACCACAATATGGTCAGGACCAGCAGCTTTTCCACTTTTTAGGTGCATTGTGCATCCAGGATATCATCCTTTGGTGTGGTGCTTCTAGTTTTGACGCATCGTTTGTCGAATATCATGCCACCAACCGTTTTCCAAAAAAATATATCCAATTTATAGACCGGATTTTTTGTGTAGTCAGGTTCAATGAACTACATACTATCTGTGCGTTTCTTTTTTTGAAGAGTGTATGTATATGAATACACTTACACCCAGTGTAAACTAACTCACTTTGCAGCTATTCATGGGAAAGGACGAAAGATATCAATAACCCTTTTCGGGTATTAATGTTCGTATGCAGTTGATATATATTATGGACGAGAAGATTAAATGTCTGGATCCACTATGCCATAAATTCCTTAAGCGATATGGGACTGACATATCATGATACTGCATCGTACGGTATTGTCCATATCTGAAAGTTTAAATTAAATCCATTCTTCTAAAATATTGATGTCATTGTTCAAGATATGGCCGATCGCCTGAAAGGTGAGAGGTATCAATTATATATTGGAATATATATTTATATTCCACGCAATGAAGGTCATGTGACATAGACGGCTCTTTTGAAGTGTGAAGCGTGCCATACACAAGATGACCATATGATTGATGACCGCCTCTGTGGTCTAGTGGTAGAGCGTTCGAACGGAGAGCGGAAGTCGGGGGTTCGATCCCCGCCTCCGTGGTCTAGTGGTAGAGCGTTCGAACGGAGAGCGGAAGTCGGGGGTTCGATCCCTGCCTCTGTGGTCTAGTGGTAGAGCGTTCGAACGGAGAGCGGAAGTCGGGGGTTCGATCCCCGCCTCCGTGGCCTAGTGGTAGAGCGTTCGAACGGAGAGCGGAAGTCGGGGGTTCGATCCCTGCCTCTGTGGTCTAGTGGTAGAGCGTTCGAACGGAGAGCGGAAGTCGGGGGTTCGATCCCCGCCTCCGTGGTCTAGTGGTAGAGCGTTCGAACGGAGAGCGGAAGTCGGGGGTTCGATCCCTGCCTCTGTGGTCTAGTGGTAGAGCGTTCGAACGGAGAGCAGAAGTGGGGGTTCGGTCCCCGCCTCCGTGGTCTAGTGGTAGAGTGTTCGAACGGAGAGCGGAAGTCGGGGGTTCGATCCCCGGCCGCGTCATAAGACATTAAAAGATGGTAGATGTTGTAACCCATCTGGAGCTCGGCATTCAGGGGCTAAAACAAGGACTAGTCGGCTCGGACAGTGCGTAAGGGGGGGTATTCATTTCAGACTGGGGCATGGTGTCTCAGTAGGCTCAAACTATAAAATTAGCATTAGTCCGGACTAGTACAAGCGTGCAGTAATCATAAACGCGACGCTAAACCTCATTTCAACACACACCATGTTTACTTGACTGTGTAAGCGATTGGGTAGCTTTGTGGTTAAAGCGTTCGGTCGTCAAGCCGAATTACCAGGTGTGATTCTCATATGGGTACAATGTTGGAAGCCCATTTCTGGGGTCCTCCACCGTTATTGCTCGTTCTTCCCCCTAAACCCATACTCACTCACTTACTCACGTGCGTCTACGTTCATAATCGATCTCTTTAATTACTTTAACCAAGGCGTTAGACGCTAAAGGCGTCCAAGGTGTAGATTAGACGATGCTACACATACGAGCAAATATATAAAACCAAACTCGTCACAATCACATGCTGGGACAAATAAGGAGTTCATCTGAAAAAAACACGGGTACATATGGTTCAAGTCAAAATTTGAAATGGCCTCCACATGTCTACGATAAACGTTTGAAAGCTTTACTGAGGCCTTGAATGCTGCAAAACCTTGCCACAAAATGTTGAAGACAGGTTAAGCAAAACCTGGTCCTTGGGTAATACAAGTAAATCACAGCCAACCAATGATATGAACGCATGCCTTGTACGACAAACCACGTTGACCCCTCTAATCACGTCACAAGATCAACCAAACGGAGGGCAAAGGTCATGAGGTCATACACGTCAAGTTACCAAGGGCTCTTTGTGTTTAAGTTTTGGTGTGTTACAACTATAAAGGATGATCAGGAATGCCTTGATTGTGAGTTTGTGATGGACCGGTCCAATTGGGGCAGGACACGCCCGCCTATTCGAGAAATTCTCTGAGATTTGTGATGTCTATATGACACCATACAGACATTTGGCAATGCACATTAATGAAGTGAAATCGGGAAAAGACTTTATTCATTCTTGAAAAGCTAGTTCTGCAATGACAATAGCATCACTCAGGGCAAGTAGTCTGTTTGTTTGTTGTTAAACGCCGCAATGGGGATACGATGACATGCATCAACCAAATCAGCGAGCGACCACCCGATCCCGTTAGTGGCCTCTTACGACAAGAATAGTCCCATTTTACGGGAAGCATGGGTTGCTGAAGACCTATTCTACCCCGGAATCTTCAAGGGCCTCCACTAACTAACCACTAGTAGTCTGGAACGGTACAACATGTCGGTGCGCATCAGTTCAAAACTGTCCGTTGTTCTCCTCACGTTATATTTATTAAAGTCCAATAACGATTGTCCCATTATGTTGTTACTAATTGTGTTCAGACCTTAACATTTTAATTCTAATTGTTGACATTTTATTGAACGTATCATACTGAGATAAACAAAATATGTTATCTGTGACAAATTTGACAGTCACAATGAATACCAAAGCTATTCCTTTATTCCTTATGCACGATAAATCAATTTCAAGGGGCATAAATATACGCTTTTACTCCACGTCCTAGAATATTGACAATATTCTTACAAATGTCTTATCTGCAAATCGTTTAGAATTCGCCCTACTTTGACTGGCTCAATTATTCCATGTCATCGCATGGCGTGAGAAATACGACGGAGCCGAGTTTTCCGCTCACACCTGCGCATTTATGTAACTGCAAGAGACGGCTTCAGAATGTCTCAGACAAAGAAAAAGAAGACTGATACCATGGCGCTGTATCATCTGCTTATATCAATCTCTCTTCTACAGAGGATAACATGCTTGAGAACATCCTACTGGACAACATCATCGAAGTTTAACCCCACCGCAATTGAACGCTTCCAAAACTGGACAAGTTTGCCACATTGTGTAAAGGCCTGTCTGGAAAGGAATGGTTGTAATGCCATACTTGTAACATTTGGAGTCAGGGGCACAAAAAGACAATGTGCGCTGGCTTATGATAGATTTCTACACACACAAAACGACACAATACACAATCAGTTCTTGACGTATGTACCACGAAACACGGTTGCTGGTGGATCACCTACAGACCACATATCATTCTCAAAGTTGGCGGAACTGGGAGACAAAGATGAAGCATTTGTTGAGGATGCTAACGGAAAAGATGAGACATTCCCAAGTACAACGACTCAAACAGCAATTATCAGTGAAACAGGTCGGGGTAAAACGGATACATCATCAGCCAGTGATGCTGAACAAGGGAGAAAACTGCAACACGGCTTGAAAACAGAACAGGATCAACCACAACATGAGATCAAAAAAGAGGTGGAGCAATTCAGATCGGGGGCCAAGAAGGATGAGATCAAATTTTCACAATCGACAAACAATTTGTTTGAAAAAGTTGAACCATCTACAGTATCAACAACAGAACCATCTACAGCATCAACAACAGAACCATCTACTGCATCAACAACAGAACCATCTACAGCATTAACAACAGACACTCAACCTTCGTCTTCCAGGGTTGGAGGACAACATAGCACACGGCAGTCCACTTCTGCCACAGGTAGACCGACATCGTATCCTAGGAAAAGCTCGAACAAGGACCGAGGAAAATCTATAACAATACCCTTCACACCAGCAACAGTTTGGCAAACATTGCCTCCTGGGAAATCCAGGTATAAGGACCGAGGGCAATCTGTAACATTGCCATTCACATCTACAGCAGGTACACAACCACAGTCTCCTAGGGCTACCTGGAAAACCGACCAAAGACAATCAGTTACAATACTACCCACACCAATCACAGGTAGGCAAACGCTGTATCCTAGGACAACCTCGTTCAAGGACCTGACACAAACCAAACCAGCTCCAGCCACTCAAACAAAGAGGGTACATGTTGAAGAGAAAGCTGTTCAATCATTAAACGGAACTGAGGTCCAACCCTCAACATACCTGGTAGTGCTTCCACAGTACACGACTGGAAAAAGAAAAAATGAGAAGAAACTTACAATTTGTGTTTTAAACCCGGAAACATGGACTTTTATAAATCGAAGGGTTAACATTCCTGGGAAAATTTTTAGGACTGTGGTGGATTTTAAAACAATGAAGATATATTGGTTACAATATATGTCAAAATATAAAGTTTCTGTCTTTAAGTCTAGATCAATTTCAACGGAAGGCTCAAGAAATAGGCAGATTAGAATAATAAAATCTAACGTTATAGACATTGATATACCACACAACACTTTTCACTTTGTTGAAATGTCAGGGAAGAGGATGGTTGCGTTCAAGAGATGTATTGTATTTAAAACATATATAAGCACTAGTTTTCAGAAAGCGAAGGAAATCTATAGGTTTCCAAAGAAGTACAAAATGAGTCAAATGATGCCGTCTTGCTTCCGAGTGGACCAGGACCGACTGTATTGGTGCAGAAATCGCGAAACCTATTTAAAAATGTACACTGCAGATTTGAAACATAGAGATAGACACTACATGAAACTTAAACTGAAAACAGCTGATGCCTACATTTACCCGTTCAAAAAGTATCTGTTCTGGACAGATAGATTGGGTAATTTTTCAGTGTCGACATTTAAGGATAAAAAGACCAAGCGAATTTCTGGATGTGGCTCATGTGTGGAGTCTCTGGGATCTATCGGTAGGTATGGTGGGCTCTGGTATCTCACCTGCTACACTGGTAAAGTTACCGAGATTCATTTCTTTAATGATGAAAGGAAGAACGTAAAAAGTCTTCAGGTCGAATTTGAAGGCATAGTGGCTTCGGCGTATTAAGTTATTAAATATATGGACATGACCCAAGTGTCAGTTGAGACAGTGTGTAAATATTCAAGGCTGTAGGACCTTTCGAATTCAGCATCACTACTCGCGAGGACGACCTCTGCCAAAGGTCACATTTCACGGAGACTGCTCGACAAGAGGGATGGCTTCAACTTTCCCTTTGGTCGAGCAATATTCCTGCAGCTCCAGCCCTTGGTGTCTACATTTTACACCAAGAATTCCAAGAGCGGCATACGACTCTTTCTCAGATGTTGTTTGATGGAGGTTAAAAGGATCAAGTCCTCACCAAATCTTTCAAAACATTTTATGACTGTTATGTTTATGTGTTTGTTTGTTTGTTGTTTAACGCCGCGCACTCAACAATATTCCAGCTATATGACGGCGGTCTGTAAATAATCGAGTCTGGACCAGACAATCCAGATTGACATCATGAGCATCGATCCACGCATTTGGGATACGATGACATCAATCACTGGGTTGTCTGGCCCAGACTCGATTATTTACAGACCGCCATCATAAAGGTGGAATATGGCCGAGTGTGGCTTTAAGTAACAAAATCATGAATAAATGTGGACGTATGTGTACATTTCGTTCGATACAGACACATCCCATCTTCATCGTCAATACCACCAGATCTGAGGTTAGATCTGTGTAAATCAACTATTAATGAATATTATAGCTAAAATTGATAGAATTATCATAAAACCGCCCGCATGTTATCAGGAATCAGCGGGCCACTGTCACTTGATAATGCACTCATATTGCTTGACGACGGGCCATTATCACACCGTTTAGGTGACGGCAGAGGGTAGGGATATGTGGCGTCACGTTCAATAGTGACGTCATCTGGTTTGTTCTATGATGTTTCCATAATTGTAAAAGTGGGTCAGTGATTCGTGTTGATTGCAGTAAATTTTTCAAAACCGATATTGTTGTTGTTTTTCATTTGATAGCAAATTCCATCCATTTTAGCTATAATAAAGTAAACGCAATTTTTCACGGAATTATCATTTGCAGAAGCAATCTGTCTTTTCAGCTGCCCTCCTTCGTCGGCCAGTTAATGGAAGACCTCGGGCTTCTGCAAATGATAATGCCCTATGAATAGCGTTACCCTTATATTACACTATCACGTTTCCGTACCCTGTAAGTTATTCAAATTCTGACATCTTGAATGTAGCGACCCGTAAACATCCGGGTTAGAAAAGGTCCTCAGCAACCTATGCTTGCCGTAAAAGGTGACTATGCTTGTTGTAGGCGACTAACGGGATCGGGTGGTCAGGCTCCCCGACTTGGTTGATGAATGTCATCGATCTCAACCGCGTGGATGCTCATGATGTCAATCACTGGATTGTCAGCGAGCCTGACGTATTTTTTATAGTGTATGCGATGAACGTGTACAATGTGTATATCCTTCTTTATTAACTTTTGTATACCAACAAAAAACAAACATTCGAATTTAGAAGTGCAAACCGGTATACAGTGACATTGTAGCCACTTTATCCATCGCCAGTGTACCCATAAAGGTCCGGGTTAGAACAGGTCTTCAGCAACCAATGCTTGCTGTAATTATATGTTTGTCGTAGGAGGCGACTACCGGGATCGGGTGGTCAGGCTCGCTGACTTTTTGGTTTTAGTAACCCTGTAAAGACCCTCGGCAATAATCCAGTATTACTTAATCTTTGGAAATATCAAAAAATACATTCCAAAATCTATTGACGTTATGACAGTAAAGTAAATAGTGTTGGAGAGTATCCACTTGACCACATGACATCAGAGTCTTCAATATGTATCTTATGTAGGTATTTATCACAGGGAATATTATTATGACATATTTTAAACACATGCTGTTTGTATTTATTTTCAACAGGCAAATTATTGATACCTGTAAACATATTACTGTTTTCTGCTGGAGTTTTTGTAGGTTGGCTGACTTGGTTGATGCATGTCATCGTATCCCAATTGCGTAGATCGATGCTCATGATATCAACCACTTGACTGTGTGGTCCAGACTCGATTATTTATAGACCGCCGCCATACAGCATGAATATAGCTGAGTACGGCGTTAAAAACAAACGAGCAAACAAAAATCTTCAGTGTATTGAGTTTTGTCTTTTAATAAACTCTCCCCGTGTGTTGTGGTTTCACACATCACCACCTCGGTATCTTCACTGTAAGTTGGGCACTACTTATTATATGTGTAGCTTCGAGACGCTGGAGCAGACCCGGAGTGTATCTGCGGCCCGTTCTGTTTTCTTCCAAGTCGATGTTGACACGCTGCAGGTCTGGCTTCTGATTGAAGGTCTGGCGTCTGATAGAAACCCGATATCTATAGGACGTCTGGTGTGTAATAGAAGGTCTTCCTTCCGATAGAAACCTGGTATCTGAAGGATATCTGGTGTCTGATAGAAGATCTGGGGTCTGATTGAAACCCAATATCTATAGGACGTCTGATAGAAGATCTGGCGTCTGATAGACACCTGATATCTCTAAGACGTCTGGTGTGTAAT